>NW_009715689.1:0-15295 GCF_000703405.1 Apaloderma vittatum | reverse complement strand
AAATAACGACAAGGGGGAGAGTCTGCTTTGACCCTTCACTTCGGAGCCCTGCCAAGGTCTGCTGTTGGGGCTGCCCGAAGCAGCACGGATTTGGGTTTGAAGCATTTAATGCGGCACAGTGCAATGGCTTTGAAGCCAGCACACCACGTCAGTCAAACTACCCACACAGTCAAGAGCAAATATCCCGAGCAGGAAAGAAAGGCCCTTGTGCCAGCTGAATAATTAGGTCTGATGCGCTTTGTAGTTTCTCAGCCCTCCCTTCCCAGCTCTGCCAAAGTGCTGTGAGCATACACGGCACAGAGATGGCAAAAGCTCTCACAGGTAGCTGCAAGGAAGAGAATATAACGTGGGTGTTTTTTTTTTCCTCAGTCAAGAGCAAATATCCCGAGCAGGAAAGAAAGGCCCTTGTGCCAGCTGAATAATTAGGTCTGATGCGCTTTGTAGTTTCTCAGCCCTCCCTTCCCAGCTCTGCCAAAGTGCTGTGAGCATACACGGCACAGAGATGGCAAAAGCTCTCACAGGTAGCTGCAAGGAAGAGAATATAACGTGGGTGTTTTTTTTTTCCTCCTGTGTCAGCTGAACCCAGGCAACGGAAAATGTGATGAAACAGGAGCTTCTATCAAAGAGCTGCTGCTTTCAGTCGAGGAAGGAAACAACAGAGAAACCTGCCAAGGAGCTGATGGACAGGGCGACGGTGTAGAAAGGATCGAAAAGCCTTTTCCCTGCTATGGTTATTTGGTGCATCTTGATACACAAAAGGAAACATCCATCACTGGCACTGTCAGCAGACCCCTCCCAGCAAGGAATACTTTTGTCAAAGAGAAAGTCTCTCTCGGTAACAGTGGGTCCAGTTTATGAACAATCCAACCACTTTCATCTTGCATATTTAAAAAATGAGATACAACAAAAAAAGTCAATGTCCTCAGAGCAACAGATTGGTTGGATTCTTCACACTCTCATAGAAATTGCCTCCCAACCCCCTTTACTGGTTTTCTTCAGCTTAAAACAGTCTCTCAAGGACATGGCAACGACGTTGAAATTCAAAGAGTTGAGATCAAACACATGAAGCTGACGCTCATTACGGATAAATTATGTCACCTATCTGAGGGCTCAAGCTTATTATTTAAGACAATACAATAGTCATTAATCACAGCCATTGTGTATTGCTCGAAAGGCGTCTAGAAAGCTAAAGAATACAATGGAGATTTATTATACTACAGTGCCAGATTTAATTACACGGTTTTCTCCTTGGTGCCTCGCCACTTGTAGTTCACCACCTGTTTGCACCAGAGGACCTGAAACAAAGACGTGCCAGCCCTCGAGGCTAGGCATGCAAGAGAGGGCTGTTACGGAGCTTTTTGCTATTACTGTTGTAGCAGAAGACCAGGGAGCAAAGAGAAACGACCATTTTGGGGGCAGCTGGTGGGCAAATCACTTGCGTAGAGCTCTTCCTTCTGAAGTCTTAAACTTCCAGTTGCTTTTCACATATATTTATGTGCAGAAAAAGTACACTGTTGAGCACAAGGAGAAACAACGCGCTGTTTTCTTTCTAAAGCTGCAGCGCAAAGATCCGTGCCCTCACCAACACAACAATGCATTTAAGCAGTATTTCTGTCTGCTGGCAGCCCTCTGAGTTTGCATTTTCTTCTATAAATATTTAATATGGAAGAACTGTTCATGTTACTCACTTTGCCCGAAGTGTTTTGACAGCCATGCTCACCACATGACAATGATGCTCTATTTAACACTGCAGCTGTAGACAGGAGGATTTGGTTTCAGTTTTATACAATATTGTGAAACTGATGACCTCCCACTAAATATACCACATAATACATTTTTTAAGGAGTAGAATTTAAATGCATTAGCAAGACAATTATCAGTAAGCCACTGCACGAAAGGAAACCATAAATTCTAGTTCTGAACACAAGAATATGCTTAAGATTTAGCTACAATACCTTTTTTATTAAACATATTCAGAAAGTGAAAATAAAAGACAACTAACCTTGCAAAAGCTAAGCAGTGTCCTGAAATTGTTTCTCTTAAGGCTAGAATAATTTCCAAACTTTCTGGACCACAAATTATCAGCCATCAGAGACTTCTAGACACTTTTACCAATCAGTTAACTGAATCTGCTCAAAAGAAGAAGATGGCTCAGAGGACCTCTTGGCCAGCCCCAAGGGAGGTTCAGTCCCAACCTCTCTCAACTTTCTGGACCACAAATTCTAACGTACTACGACCTCTCTCTAACGTACTAAGACTCTAGCAGTGACTGACCAAGAGTCAGTCTTTCACATCTAAAAAGATCCCAATGTTTTTCAGATAGAGAAAGTCCAGGGGAACAAAAAGGCTTAAGTAACCCGGCCAGTCAAACTCCCACAAAATAGCTCTGGTACTGATAGCTATGCAGAGAGGCATTTTTAAATGCTCGCTTTAACATGGAAACACTTAAGCACTGCTTGGAAAAAAATATGCAGAAGTAATATATGAAAAAGAAACCGAGTCAGCAACATTTATCCTTTCTGATTTCCCCCCTGAGCTCCTGAGCAGAATCTCGGTTACCCAGGGGCTCATTAATGCACTCATCTATTACAAGACTGCTGGAAGCACGGAGCTATGCCACTTTGGTATGAGCAGATTAATCAAGCGTGGATCGCCAACATCCCACCACACTGCAATGCAATGCCATCTCTCTCCAGGCTGCTTCAGTGAACAGATTCAGCTGAACGTTGCCATTTACTTGCAAGACAACTCATAAATGCGCCTTTCACTGGAGTTACTCAAAATTTCATGCACTTAGGGCAGTTTTAAGACTCCTCGTGCATCATTAGCACTTTAATATAGCAGAATACAGTTCTTGGTTCTTAACAATATTATCAGAAAGGTCAAGTTTTGTTGTTTGTTTTTTTTTTAAAAAAAGCACACAACAAAGCATGAAGATGAGCTGATTTTTAAGTGCAGGAAGAAGGAAGATTAAGAAGCAAAAAGAAAGTAGAGTATCCCCCTTCCCAGCACATTCTGCTGCTGTATCTCCCATTCAGTGCATTCCGTGGGGGGAAAAAAAAAAACAAACCTAAAAAACACAAGCACTTCTCCATCGCCACATCTCTTGGATGCAATAGCATCAACACGGCCAAGCTCCTGCATACTTTCAGTGAGCTTGAGGAAGGACTTGAACTCAGCAAACAACCATCCTTGCACTGCTATTTACTGCCAAATGTAGCTTTGCTCCCGCCTCCTGTTCACACATTACAGGAACTATAGCAGAATAGCTTCCCTAACAAATACTCTTCATCAGAGACCGGGAGGGAAAGACGGCATTAACACAGCTGTAAGGTTTCACAGGTATGGGTGAAGAGCACTAGGAGTTATGCAACAGGACGCCAGGACAGAAATCATGGTCCTCTTGTTGTGGTCCTTTTGCTCGCACAAGCCTGTTAGCTCTGATCTCCCCTCCTTCCCCCTCAGTACCAGGAGTCGCCCTTCATTCTCCGCCCCACCAGATGGGCAGGAGGCAATGCACGCTCTGCTCGGATCCCAGCTATGCGGCTCTCAATTATCCTGCCAGAATACCCACGTGGAGGGGCCTCTCTTGCTTTGTAAAAGTGCTGTTGCTTTTCCCGCAGCCTTTGTATTATTGGAGGGTTAATTAGGATCTCTGCTCTAACTGCAGGGACTTCATACACACACAAAAAAAATCCCCTATCTTTTCAATTTCACCTCTGACAAAATTAAATTGACCTATGGGCTCAGAAGTTGGTGAATAAGGACATAGATTGTTTTGAGGGTTGTTTTTTTGACTTCTTTTTTAAAAAAGGAATCACGCCTAGTGTGATCACGTTATCAATCACACAAGCTGAGTTTTGAGTGTGATAACGCTACACTATTAACAACACAGATGGTCTCCTGCTTAGCATCAGCTTCCCTTTTGAGCTACTCAGCATACCACAAGCGATGCTGGGGCACAGTAAGAAGTCATTGCCACGAATTGCTGACAAAATATTAACCAATAACTGAAACCCAAGAGAGATTTTGAATTGCAAATAGTTCTCAGGTCTTCACCACTATCAAATATGATGTATCACGGACATTCCACTGAGAGATAGTTGCTCCGGGCAATTCATCCCCAGCTCTGGGACAGACCTAAATCCGTGCCTTTCCTCCCCAGCTCCTGGACAAATGCCTCTTCCAGCGCTAGCATAGATCTGCAGGCGAGTAGCATGAAAACTATCAGGCCCCAAGACAAGAAGGTTTTTCATTCTTATTCCCACTGAAAGCACAAGGGCTGAACTAATCGGGGCCCCAAGCCCCTGGGTCACAGCCAGTGCACTCGCACCGAGGACCTCAGCTCTTTTTCACCTGCTGACGGGGACAAAGCAGGGCTGAGGGGTCGGAGCTCATTAAGGCAGAGTTTTCATGGGAAGTTCAGCCCACATTAAGCTAGAGGGGTGGAGGGTTTTTTCCTGTGTGCATGATTTTTTGTTGTAGTGGGTTTTGGGTTTTTTTAACAGTGTGTTAGACTTAATTTTCAAAAGGGCTTTCTTTCCCCTCCCAACTCACCACCCTGTGGGCAGCTCCAAGAAGAAAGAAAACAAAGACATGGGCATAGAGACAGCGACAGTAAGTTATTAACCAGAACTGCTATTATCAAAGTTAACATATCACATCACCATTCCCCTTTTGCTAAGTACGACAGCAGATCGCAGTCACAGCTGCCTCACCCTGTGCAGATGTTCATATTTATACAGAAAAAAATGATTACTTAATAGCATTCCTTACACCGGGATTCTTGAGCTCTTAGTCATTCTTTGATTTGAGACAGAAACACCAGAACACACATCCCTGCTTGAATTAAGAGTCAAACAACATCTGCTATCACACTTGCTAAAGCCAGAAAGAGTCAACATATTTGCAAATGCTAGTAAGCCATATCTAACTTGAATAGCATCATTTTGGGAAAAGGCTAAACACCTAATTCATCTGTGCTGAATAGCTTCTATCCTAATTTCCAGAGATGTACATTCTCCCTCAGTAGATTCTTAACAATAGTCATTAGAGACAGAGGTTGACGACCCCAAAAGGGGTGCAACAGAGGCATTGTAGCACCATTGTTATTGGTCTTTACATCCCTGAAGTAGCCACAAGGCAAAATGTAGAGCAGAACACACCCTTCAGAGCTCTGTGACAGAGCAAGCATCCACCACCTGTACCTTTACAAAGCACCCGGCAGCTTTTAAGCATTGTAACTCAGGACCAGCCATTTCATTTCCATATGATTACACAAAATTTTACAGGGTTTGATGGTTTTGTTTGGATTTGTTTGTTTTTAAATAAAATGTGACAATTCTGCCCCAAATACTTGGTGCTGTGTATTTTCAAGTTGTTGTACTGGAAGAATAAATGAAGTGAGAAAGCATCTCCACACTACAAGCCCCATTCTAGAAACTGTGCACCTGCCCTTCATCTCTCCCATACTAGCCAGCGCGACAGCTGACAGAAAGTCTATCTTAACAGAGCTCTTGTTTTGTTCTTAAGCATGAAGTTGTTCTTCATTTTAAATTCACGTCAGAATATTGCGCAGCATAAAACAAACAAGAACACCAAGTGGGAATACTGATGGAAAAACAGTATTGTGAGAATAACTAACCAGTCAGCAAATCCTCCCCCTCCTTCAACAACAAAAAGCCAAATATTTACTGAATTGTATACTGCATTCTTTGCTCAAATACTTCATAGTTCAAATTTAAAAAAAATAAATCTCAATTGTCTTTCCTGAGCACGACACAGGAGACCAGAGAGCCCAGCAAAAAGTATTTACACTATCAGACTGGATTCATCTAGGCAGCAATGTGGAAAAAAGAAAGAGAGGTAGGCTCCTAAATCAGAGATTTGGACCTTCCAAGTCTCCAGGCCAGTGAGAACCTGGGCTCTAGAACTCATCACACATCTAAAGTCAGTGTAAGCAACATCTATTCGGACCGTGACAGCAGCACCCTCTCCCAGCAGGCTCCAGCTTCAGCCCAAACGTCAGTCAGTCCAAAGCAGCCTGCCTGGCCCATTTGATCAATATTTCATTGAGAAATTAGCAGTTTGGTTTCATCACAAAGTGCTCAGCCCACTTGTCTTTCAGTCACGAGAGACTCGAAGCACCTCTTACACTCGGGCAGTCCCGTGTAATGAGCATCCGAAGTGACACTTGCTCCTTCCTTGTAACTGTAGTTACGGCTAACACAGGTGACATTGCAGCACATCACATGCCAATCAGTTTACATGTGAAATTAGCTCTGCATGAAAATCAGCATAGGTTGATATAGATGCTAAGGGGAAAATGCAAATTTATACAAATAATTTCAGTCAACCGTGAAAAGTAGCAGCCACTACACACTCATGACAGTTAGGCTTTCCTTTTTTTTTTTTAAATTCTGTCATTGTTTACACAGAACGGTGTTTCAGATTAAGCCCCTTTACTCTTCCACAATTTAGTCTTTAACATGACAAGAGAATACTGAGAAGGGAGTGGACAGGGAATTCTTCTAGCTTTCATGCTGTGCAACCTACAGTCACACAGTTTCAAAGCATAATTTGACTCTATTCAATATAAAACTTGTTTTTTTAAAAAAATCACTACTAGGTCCTAGAATTATTATTGCAGTTTGATGAATAATATGACCATAAAGCAAAGCCAAGTTCGTGCTCCAAGGTGGAGTGTGTGGAATGGGGAGCTCACTCTCCAAGGGTGACATATTGAAATGTTACCTCTGAACGCAAAAAACTGCTTACATTTTCGTATAAAATTGTGAAGGTTGTTCACCAGTATTAGTTTTCTTTAGTGATCCCTCAAAACCAGACCCCCAATATTATATTCTACTAAGAGTTATTTTTCATACTATACCTCAAAGCAGGTCACTGAGATATAGTAAAGTCCTTCAAACCCACTCTACATGGAGAACGCATTAGCAAGGGCATACTGTTTCCATTTCACTCCTTAAGCATCTCTTTGGATGTTATGATGTCATTTTTCATGGTTTGGGTTGGTAGATGGAAGAAGAAGGAAGCAGTAAAATCTCACAGCTTGAAAGAGCGTGGCTCCACATTTCCAGCCAGACACCATCCCCAAGGCTAGGACATCCTCAATAGAAAAGCTCTCAGCTAGGATACAGTGATCAGATGGCTGAGCAAAACTACTTTTGACTCCATGCAAGGGGCACAAATTGAGTTGTTCATATTTTCATGCTGGTAATGTAACAAGCTTCTTGCGGATATACCAATATCTGAGACCTCAGCAGTCAGTCACACATTTGCAATCTCCTCAGTACATGTATTTTATTGTGATGACCCATCGCTGTTTCTTCCTTAATTATTTTTGAGATTATCAATATGGCTAATGTGACCAAAATATCACAGTAGAGGCTACTGTTTTCTCATACAATTTGTTTTTCTCAAGGTAACTTTTTCTACTATCTATTTTTCCGGTCAAGAGGTAGATAATGAGAAGAAAAAACAAACAAAAAAAACCAAACAAAAAACCCCAAACAATCAAGAAACCAAACAGGCTATTTAGACTCACGAACTTCATGTAGGTTTACTTATTTTTGGTGTCCCCATCATAAGAGGGACACGGATCTGTTGGAGCGTGTTCAGAGGAGGGCCACAAAGATGATCCAGGGGCTGGAGCACCTCTGCTGCGAGGACAGTCTGCGGGAGCTGGGATTGTTCAGTCTGGAAAAGAGAAGACTTTGGGGGGACCTAATAGCTGCCTTCCAATACCCGAAGGGAACCTACAGGAAGGCTGGGGAGGGACTTTTTACAAGAGTGTCCACTGGCAGGACAAGGGGAAATGGGTTTAAGTTGAAGGAGAATAGATTTAGATTGGCTCTTAGGAAGAAATTCTTCAGTACGAGGGTGGCAAGACTCTGGAATAAATTGCCCAGAGAAGTTGTGGCTGCCCCCTCCCTGGAGGTGTTCAAGGCCAGGTCGGACAGCGCCTTGAGTAGCCTGGTCGAGCTTAAAGGCATCCCTGCCCATGGCAGGGAGGTTGGACTAGATGATCTCTAAGGTCGCTCCCAACCTAGGCCACTCTATGATTCTATGATATTTTGAAAACTACAGTTCCCCTCTATCCACACACAATATGGCTGTAATTTTGTAACCTTCTTTCCCCGTAGTAAGTGGTCCTACATGATCTCAAACAGCACCAGCCAAACACCACAGCATTAACTGGATCAAAGTGTACAAACTATTTATTTTTAATTTCTTTTTCCCCTTCATTCACATTTCTCCTTGACTCCAATCCTCACCACAACAGACCAGCAACTGCAGCGAGGAGCAGCGTGCCAGCCACATAACCAGCGCCGGCCCACACAGAGGCTTTGCGGGCTGTACGTTTGCCAGCACGTTCCAGGGACAAGCTGGCACTAAGGACAACTTGATTTAGTCCATGACAGGCAGGTGAAAGGCGAGAGAGTCCCGACACCCTCATCCTGCTGGCTCGCATGTATCTCAGCCTCTCCTGAAGCAGCTTGTTTTGGAGGGATTCCTGCAGCAAGCAGCGTGCTGGCAGAGCGGAGCTGCGGGCAGGGTGTCAGGGTGCTGGCACGGCTCCTGCAGCACTGGGAAACCGCTCTGGCGGGGACAGAGAGACTTGACGGGCAAACAGCTGAGCAGAGAAATCAATACTACAGTCACGCACCGCCCTGAGCAATTCTGACTTGTTTTCAGCTTCTGCTGTCCTGCTTTCAGAGGGGCGGGTGTCGCCTTCGCCCAGATGCTACCATTCTCCACCAATGCGGAGGCAAACGTCAGCACAGGAGCCTCTCTGCTCGCAACAGGGACCTTCATCTTCACCATAGGCTCAGAAACACCATCCCTCCTCAGCCAGCTGTAACGAGGCCTGATCCAGCACTGCCATGCTCTTGGGGATGCCCGTACGTTCACCTCACGGTGCTCTTCGCCCGAGGCAGGCGGCCGTGGTCCCGGGGGACCCCCGCTCTCCTCAGCCACCCCGTCACTAAGCCGCCAGGATGGGGCCAGCGGTGACTTCAAGCTGATGCGCAGGAACAAGATTAGGGTTGGATTTAGGTCGTTCTTATAAAGGACAGCAGCTCAGCCATTCTGCCTGCCAGCACTTTGATTACTAGTGCTGTTTGCACTATGTGAAGGAAAAAGGCAATATTAACAAACCAGTTACTGAGATTTTCACCAAGAAAAAAAAAAAAAACACCAACAAAAACCTCACATACGTGGTCACACCTTTTTCTGTACTATTGCAAAAGATGCTGGCAGTGAAACAGCCCCTGAGAGTGCAAGAGGATTTAGCCTTTCTAAGTGGAAATTAAAACATCAGCTTATCTGGCAAAAAAAGTACAAGAAATTCTCTTTGGTTTAGCATTAGCGAGTCATGCTATTCATAGGAATAATGATGTTTTTACAACCGAATCAATACCTTATTTCCAAAGGAATACAATATATATATCTAAGTATATAACTTAGATAAAGACAAATGTATGACAGAATAATATCAGGGTTGGGGAAGCATTTAAATCCAGCATCTTTCTGGCATATATAGAACGAAAGTGCTATTGGTAAAGCATAATACGCCACAGCCACTAGCAATTCCACAAATGGTCTGTTATCCAAGTAAGCAAGAGAGTCATTCCTTCTAAAATGTTATTGTAACTGGAGATGATACTTATAAAGAATTGTCAATATTATTGATAAGTAGCACTGTTTCCTTTGGCTGCAGAAATCCTCCTACAGCAGCTAAGTCTTTAATGTATAATTCAGAAATTAATTTAAAGGAAAAAAAAAATCTGTGTGGTGTTACAACGGAATTTTTTCCCCAGTAGCTACCAAAAAATACATGTTTAAGAATAAACCATTACAGCAACTAACCATGCCATTGCCTTTAAAGATGTAAAAGACACTTCTGACACTACTTCTATTTCAGCATGGAGTCAGGGTTGCACAGAAGCGAGGATTATCTCCATACTTCCTTTAACGAGAAACGCAACAGTTATGCAGACTCCGATCAAAAGATTTGTTGCCATACGAGCAAAACATTAACCCAGCTTACATTTTTATCAGATAGGCTTCCTAAACGTACACCCTGTGTTTCCTTGTTTATTATGACAATTAACAAAAATCAAGTTACTTCAATAAACCAGCAGTTCTGTTCAATCCCTCTTCCATGAGGCTTGTTTATTCCAGACATAAAGTCAAAAGACTCAGTGCTGCATTTGAGCGTTGCTTCTTAAGGCATGCAGAAGTGCTTTGAGTCCCATCCCTCCCACAAGCCCTGAAATGATCAGACACCCTGAGCAATCTACACAACTACTGCTGAGAAGCAAGTCAAGTTTTGTTAAATTGTACAGCACAAGACATCTCCTCTACCCATACCACTCTCGTTTACATCCAGGTGACTTAACTTGGACAATCCCTCCAAAACCACTTTGAGCAACTCTGGACTGCACTTAAAAAATATAAACAAAACTCCTGTAGCCCATTTTTCATTTGTGGCAACTAGTCAGTCCTGTACACGAACCGTAACTGTGTGGATATTCCCCAGTCAATGGAAATTTTTCAGTCTTCCAGTAAACTAAGAAAAAATCCAATTACTTATTTTCAGAAAAGCCATGTAGACAAGAAGCTGCATCACTGTTGTAAAGCCACCAAGCTTTCCAGCACTGCAGGGTGACTTGGCACAAAGGAACTGTGATAGAGAACCGTGCAGGCTCCAGGGAGACTGTGCAAGGTGTGCATGCTTGGCATCTGTGTGCTCACAAAGACAAAAAAAGTCTTCTAGCTTTCTAGAAATAAGAGCCTCCTAGGTAAGAAGCATAGCTGACCAGATTGCAACACACCCCATTTGGTTTTCAACATTATGAACTCAAGTAACATTTCCTCGTGGAGGAAATTAACTACCAATATCTGCATATTTGAGGGAAACAGAATGAGATAGAACTACTTTCCTCAATGAGTGTGACCAGTAAGCACTCTCAACTTTGCTTGTTGTAATGGGGAGGAAAAATAAATAATCTCTTAAAAGTAGAGCAACGAAGCTCTCTACAGCTTTAAAGCAAACACTAAATTAGAGCACTAAGACAGTGAATCTTATGCACTAGCCAAAACTATACAGTGCAAAATATATTGCTAGGCAAGACACAATAACTAGAACATCTCCTCACTATATGCATAGTATTGAGGTAACACTTTACAGCTCATGTGTGGGAAAAAAAAGCTATAAAACTTCATTTCACACAACAAGAGGGCTGTCATAACTCCACCAATACTCACATTCCAAGACACTGAAGACACGAACATGGTCCTTCAGGCCCCAGTTCCTGTGCTGACTTAGTACACCCTCACTCCCTCCAACCCACTCCAGCAGCAGCATCCTCAGTGGAGCACAGACCAAATGTTACCCTTGAGAACACACCACCTAATTCTCTCTTTGCTTTCCTCCAGAGAACCGAATTACTTCCCCAATACAAGATATTTAATTTTCTTTTTAATAGAGTCATATATATTTCAGATTTTCCTAGTTTGGATTTTTTCTAAATTGTAGTTTGCAACACTGTAACAAGATACAACAATATCTAATGTGCCGTCACAGCAAACTATAAAAGTCGCTACAGCCAGAAAAACCTCATGCCTTGCACGTACGCTTATAAAAGTTCATATAGTATGACAAAATATTGAATAGGAACAATTTAATGAACAATTAGGTCTTTTTCTTTAAGGCAATGTTAAATATTTACCGTAACAAGTTAATTTAAGCACATGCAATTTCAAGGCTGATAGTCTCTAAATGGCTTTACCTAAAAGAAGTAGCCTTGAACCAAAACGTATTTTCCATCAGCCCTGAAGATGAGAGAGACGCTCCCTTCACCCTATTTTAGTGGAGTTCAACAGGGCACAGAAACCAATATTGAAATTTTCATGCTTTTCAAGATATTTCACATCAAATACTCTTCTGACCTCTCTAACTATTAAGTGCCAAGAAATCCTTTCCTTTCCACCCTGAAGCCCTAGACAGATTTTTTTTTTCTTTCATCCTTGACCGAGAGCTTTGTGATAGTGCCAGAAGTATTTTGACAGCATTATCAGCCATATACGCCTTTGCTGCGTGCCTGGATGTGCTATCAAGTTGAGCAATACGTAAACAGCTTTTTATTTTCAAAATTAGTTCACTTAAAAACCCAAAATGAATCCATTCAAAAATCCAGCTGTGGAGCAATTTCCTACTTAAAAAAAAAAAAGGGAAAATCTGTACCAGAAAATAGCACACATGCAACAGAAAATAAAAAACTAAACAAAATGAACCATTTGCATGGAAGAAAACTCTCATTTATGAAATTTATTTTAAGCTATGAGCATCCACAGGAGCAAGAACTATAAAGTAACTCTTCCTTAAAGGTATGTCAAGAATCACAGAATGTTACAGGTTGGAAGGGACCTCAAAAGACCTCAAAAGTTCAACCCCCCGTCAGAGCAAAAACCTTAATTTTATTTCATTTTGTGAACACATCTAACAACTCTATGACAAGAATTAAAAAGGTAGTTTTTCCTCCCACCTCCAAGAGCATCATCAAAACACGTCACTTTGTGCCTGATGCAGTAGATAAAGGGGGTTTTGGTGTGTAGTTTGTTTTTCATTTTTTTGGATTTGTCTGGTGGGTGGGGTTTTTTTTTTTTCACTGCAGATGGTTTGCATGGAAAGATATTTTTGGGCTTAAGCCATCAGCCAAGGAAAGCCTTCACACAGGACTGGGTCCTGGGCTGTCCCCAGCAAGAGGAGGGTGCAGGTCAGGCAACTCCAGACGACGCCAGAGCTGACTCACCACAGCTCCTTCGCACGCCAAGTAACTCCGCGAGGTGTCTGCGCCTCAGCTGATCACCAGCGAGTCCATCTGGAAGGCGAAAAACCCCTCAAGGGTTTTGTAGCTTCTGCTTCTCTATTCACAGGAGAGGCTCTGGGGCCTCCCAGGCAGCAGAGGAGCTCCTCTTCAGCTCTGCTCAGCCCCAGCGCAGCTCCTTTCAGTCAGACCTGGCTTGAGCAAGGTGCTTTGTGTTCACTGGCTGCTAAGGGAGCCACAGGTTTGGAAATAGCAGGTTCTCGATTACTTTTTTCCTAAATTGGGGATGATCTGTGCAGCGGCATAAGTCACAGCACCTTTTCATCAATGCTATGACTTAACTTCAACAAGTTCTTCAACAGCAAGGACAGCAAGATGTAAAGCTACCCCGGCTACATAATTCAATACTGAAAGAACACGACTGTTTCTCTCTACAAAACGTTGTAGAGGCATCTTTGGAAAGAAACAGCCCTCATCTGTGGGTTTCCTCTGATACATCAGACTTTCTGTTCCTTCAAGCATCTTTCTCCCCACCTATTCTGGTAATGAATTCAATCCCAGTAGCTCAGTTTTCAAAACCTGTAACACAGATTTCTAAATGGGATTTCACTACTGTCTGCCTACGGTGGCATTAATACTCACCAAGCTTTAAACAGATATGCTTTCTCAGCTACATCTAAAACCAGAGTTAATTTTTCCACGGCTGCATTATATTTGTGGCTCACAGCACTCCCTGTTCCTCCCTAGCATTTCCAACTGCTGAGCTCTCAGCTGATAGCAGAAAGCTCTTTTCAGGAGTCCCTAAAAATATAACATTGCTCAGTAGCAATACTAAGTTCCATCATATTTCTGTTACTCCACCATTTCCTCTGTCATATCCCAACCCTCCTAGGTATTGAGAATGCCTCCCAAACTGGCATTACCAAAATATTTTATATGCTCAAACCATACTGCTGGACCTTGTAACTAGTTTAAATTACTAAGCAAAGACATTTGCACTTGTTATTTCCTACTGGGGACAGAGTCAAGGGGTAGAAAATAAGAGAAGTCCCACTTACTTTAAAGACAACTACTTGCAGTAATTTCTATTTGAAATTATTCACAGTTGCATTATATTTTATAAATGGGCATATCCCACAGGTATCAAATTGTCTTTCATTTACTGAAAAACGAAGAGAGAGACTTCAGTGTGGCCAGAGCAGCTCAGCTAAACTTACTGAATGACTATAAAAGATGAGCCCTGTAGCCAGGGCACCACACTGCACGAACCCACTGCCTTCACCCTGTCCTTGAGCATAACTCCTCAGGAACATACCTGTGCACCTTGCTGGAAATCAACAAAAGACAAGTTTTAAAGTCTGAGTTCTCATCAGGGTAGGCACAGCCCACCAGCTAACACCACTTTAAAAATAGGTTTTTTTCAGATAGAAGAGTTAGAGATGACTCAAAGTTTAAGTAGCTGAAACTTCAGTAGGTCAGATTATGCAAATCAAGCCCAGTACAGCATCAGCTGGGAGAAGGTTCACGAGCCAGGAGTTTTCTACTAAAAGCAGCAAAACTGAAAAAATTGCAGTCACTAGTACATATGTACTAGAAAAAGCAAACAATTAAAAGCACGTTTGGCTAATGCTTCAACTCAGAGATGCTAGGGCTACCCCCAGCATGCGGTCACTGCAAAGGGAAGAGATTTAAGTACGCTGTGTTAAGATAAATCTCCTTAGAATGTCAGGTGCATGTATCCACCCTTTTTACAGGTGACAAAAACATGAACTTCAACCAGGGTACGTGGATCAGTGATGCAGATCATCGAATATCTCTCTTACACAGCCAGCAGGCGAGGTACTTCCTGATGCAAGAGCAGCGGTGACCTCGCCAGGATCCCATCACCAGCCAGAGGTGCTCACCGTGACAGCTACAGCTGCCCCCAACTTCGGCCACACGCAGCAGTGCGAACACATGGCAACGGTCAAATGTACACGCTTAAGTGCTTTAAAACTCGGAACTCGGTGAGGAAATGTTCAGCTTCCATGCAATTAAGCCCCGTTATTAAGCCTACGGTTGATCTATTTTTATATGGAAAACCCTGACTTAAATAGTTCCTTTTACGTAAACAAAAGTGACATTTAGGAAGTAATACTGCCTTTTCCCAACATAATCAGCTCACATCCAGTCATGAACCCTTCAAAAATAAACATTTTAAAAATATATGTTAGATCCCATAGTAATAATTTTGTTCTTTGCTTCTGTAGCATTTTTTGAGGGTAGAAGGGGAAGGACGGATGTGGGAAGACTGCTTCTGAACTGACACAAGATGTGAATAAAGCAGCATAATTAAAGATGCTATGCCATTAATTTATTCGGCTCTTCCCAGATTCCTCCCCCCCACCCTTTTTAGTGCAAATATGGAAGCAAATGCATTTGTCCCCCGCCCCGAAAGCTCGGTC
>NW_009715688.1:101033-127571 GCF_000703405.1 Apaloderma vittatum | reverse complement strand
AGAAAAAAAGCTAGCAGGAAGGAATATTATGACAAATTCCCTTCAAATCACAAGAAGTAGAATAAATTAAGAGTCATAGCACAGGTCCTTTAAAAACAAAACATGCCAGCAGGTATTTATTACCATGGAGTCTTCATGTGATGAACAGTGAACATCTTCAAAATTTTAAGAGAAAATGTCTTGTAAAATTACTTGGCAAGATCAGGGAAACAGCAAAAAGACCAGCACTGGGAACAGAATCTCCTCGTGGCAGTTCTGTTAAACAGTAACCTCTACATTTTCATGTGGTATTTCAGACACAGATATGAATCAATGACCCTAATTTATTCCCTTTTCATCTTCTGTTAAGATGATTTGGAGCTGCTTTATGTTGATATATTATTTTTGTCTCTTTGTGAAACTATGAATATCTGAATGTTGATGTTATGTTATTTCAGAAGTTGTTAAATGAAATTTTATTTGGTAAATTCAATGTAGAATGTAAAAATATGATGAGAGACTGGAATGTCGCCTTCTTCTTGTCAACATTTTCCGAATATATTTCTTAGCAGAGTCTAACTGTGAGAGACTAACAATAATTCAGCGACGTACTCACATCTTATTAATACTAATAGGACTTACAGGCCGTGGCATGCTGCTCTTTGAGGGTGACTGTGACAAATGTCTAAGCGGGACTTTGTAGACATTCAGTCAAAATAGTCTTGAAATAATTAGGTTGTAATGAAAGAAGTGACAAGGGAAAAGGCAGAGATTATTCTGGAATAATGGCTAAGAATTTAATTCTGCCCTTCTTGCAGAGTAGCTGTTGCATATTTAGCAGCTTTGTTCCCACATTTCTACTCTACTGACTAGAGCTGTGACCAGGAAGTCCCAGGGATTTGCGAGACAAAGATTATAAACTGATGGTGCAGAGCCACCCTTTGCCCTTTTTTCACAATAGGCAGTCAAACGGTGAGCTCTTTGAAGATTCTGTTCTAATTAAACTCAAATGTATTTCAACGAAAATCAAACTTGCATGGTGCTCTAACACTGAGATGTTTCTAGTTTGAATTCTCTAAGTCATTACAAGATATGACAGTTTAATTTTATGATGAGTAAAGAACACTTAAGATACCTTTTAGGGAAGCTAAAATGATCTGTTTGTAGTATAATTGCTTTCCCTTTCTTCTGTCATGAAGTCTAGCTTACATTCAACTGTGAAATATCTATGGGATTAAAGACTTAAAAATACATTTCTTACCTAGATACTTCTTTTCATGCACACATTTCATCCACTGATAGGACACGGGGAAATGGGTTTAAGTTGGAGGAGAATAGTTTTAGATTAGATCTTAGGAAGAAATTCTTCAGTACGAGGGCAGCAAGACTTTGGAATAAATTGTCCAGAGATGTTCTGGCTGCCCCCTCCCCGGAGGTGTTCAAGGCCAGGTTGGACGGAGCCTTGAGCAGCCTGATCTAGTTGAGAGGTGTCCCTGCCCATGACAGGGAGGTTGGACTAGGTGATCTCTAAGGTCCCTTCCAGCCTAGGCCATTCTATGGTTCTATGATTCTATGCTTATCCTTTCTGATTATCATTAGTGTTGTTTTTATGAATTTTTCTCTCATTTTCTTTGGGTTCCATACACCCATATGATATACCCATTTCTTTCTTCTGGGATGTACACAGAGCTCAGCTGTAAAGTACAGTATTCTGACAACCTGGAAAACCAGGTTTGTGTCCAGCCATGAGTTGCAGATGCCAAGCAAGACACAAAAATTTTTTTTTGTTATTTTCTGGGGCAGCAGTGAAGGGCACAGCACCCACCCACTCCTGCAGCCCTGTGAAATCTCAGCTGGGACAGTGAGATTCCGGCGGCCAAGAAATCAGAGGGCAATGTCACCTCCTCGTCCTGCTGCCTTGCCTGTCAACCGAGCGTGATGTGACATTCTGGTTACTGGATCTGGCAGCGATCATGATAAAAAACACACTCCCCAGTTAATATGTTTTCTAGGCATGACTTTAACATCGACTATCCACTGCTAAGACTTTAACAAGTTGGTATGGAAACCTTTTGTTTCCAGATGTGGTTTGTTGGGTTTCTTTTTACTTTGTCTAGAGAATATTTTACTTGGAATTTCATATCAATTTTTTCACCTTTCTAAGGTCTCTGAAATATAACAAACATTTCAGGAATTACATTATGTTCACAATTATGTGGCTAATTTTATATGATTTAGCCGGTGTTCCCGGATTGTCAAGTTGTATTAATCCAAACTGAAGGTATTTGACGGCAGAATTAATTAAAAGGGATTTTCCAGTTTGTAAAATTGAATTCACATAAATGAAATGTAAATAATGTCTTTTTGATGACCTTTAATAATTTCCTGCTTCTTTTCTGTAAATAATTGTTCTCTTTTATAATGAATATTAAGAATTTTTCCAGCAGACCTTTTTTCACAGCTGGTTGCATTCATGTTTAATTTTTATCAATGTATATTGTAAATCTTCTCTACATTGCTTCACTTAAAAGCACAATTTGATGTTTTATTACTGCTTGGTTTTTTTCAAGCAGGGTGACCTTAAAGTGAAGCTAGAATGAGGTAGCCAGGGAAACATTTTTTGTCAGTTCAAATGATAAAATGTGTTTATATATCTGAACCCTGTAAGGGAAGGAAACCCCAGAAAATAGTTTCCTTTTTAGGACTGTTGATTATCACTTAGGGTAGTAATTCATCCTGTGCATACTGATCAGGCTAATCGTTAAATACAGCTTTCAGCAGTGCTTACACACAGCTGTAGGCATTGATAAAGCATCGTGAGCTGCAGGCATTGACAGTGGTTAATGGTTAATTTAGCTGTTGGTAAACTTTCATTATGCTTTTCTCCTGCAACTCTCTTAGAGCTTGTCTAAATTCAGGATCTCTCTGAATACTGAACTCAGGAACAGAATTCACTCATTATAGAGTTGGGACTACAAGCATATTCATGTGTTCTGCCTATAACTTTCTCCTTTTATTAGGCAGGTTTTATCTCGCCATTGGAAAAAAAAAATTAAAGTAGTGATGTGGTCAACACTGGTATGTTTATTACTTCCTTTTAATTAGAAGCTTAAAGGTATTAAAATATAGATGTATTTCAAAACAGGGCTGGACATGACAGCCAGGCAAGTGGTTAGGAAGACTCTGAAAGGGCAAGAATAGTGTAAGGGTTTTTTTGGAAAGACTGACAAACCAATGTGTATAGTGGCACTGCTGTCTGATTGGCTTTAGTCTAGGCTTCACTTTCTCTAGTCAAGGGAAGAAACATCCTAGGGACAGACTTGGAAGAAAAGGACATAGAAGGTATTTTGGTTTCTGAGGACTGGGCTGTGATAACTACTAAGATTTATGTAGGCTATAATAACACCAAGCAGTTTTATCCCATGCTGTAATGTAGAATTTTCTGGATTTTATGGACTAAAATTCCAACTACATGACATGAGGAATGATCCTTTGTTGTCATCTATAATGAGACACATTAACATTACATGTCTTTTACCTTTGAAATCCTCGTGAGTGGCTTAGCATACACAAGGACTTTAGACCCCTGTTTATTCATGGTGCACAAGCAGGAGTTACTATAAAAAACAAGTAATTTTATGAAAAAGAGGAAAGGCAAAGTGCCTTGCTCTGTTCTGACTTTCCATTTAGTATGCGTATGCCCAGATAAGCTGAAGACAACTCTATCTGAATAACTTTATGCAAGTATGTATTGAAAATGAAGTGGGTTTTTTGCCCATACCAGAAGTATCCTCCCTAGGACCTTCCTCTATAAATGCCACAAACATGCCAAATTCCCACTGTCATCAGTCCCTGTCTACCACTGTGTCACTCAGGGTTTGTGTCACTCATTATTAATGCAATTATTTTATTACACTAGTGGTGGTGGTAGTCAAAATTCTATAAAGCATGGGGGCAGTCCATCCCAGCACTAAGGAGCTCATAGTTCGTGATAACATAATCTACATCTAACTTACCATAACTCTTTATTTGTACTGTATTCTTTATTCAGTATTTAATTTATATAAATAAATATCTTTTAGATCCAGCTACGACAAATAATGTGGAAGACACTAAGAATAATTATCTATCCTTTAAATAATAGAAGATACTTCTTTAAAAATAGAAGATTTTAAGGTACTTCTTTAATAATAGAAGATACTTCTTTATGAAATCTGTCTCACTGTGCTGAGGACTGTCTTCTCACTTGTTCATAAGAAAGTGAAAGCATCTACACCCCAGCTTACTTCAACTGCTCCGTATGTAAGCTGAATATACTACCCTTTTCTTGTCTGGAGCCCTACAGATCTGTACTAGTGGATGCTTTAAGTGGCCTGTTGAAGGGCAGATCTGTCTGTCAGTGATAGGACAGTTTGGAGGACCGAGGACAGTCATTTTCCTCATCTCCTAGTGCTCTTAAGAAGTGTCAGTTCAGTGGAGTTTCTTTCCTGAAGGTCATTAACTGAATCCCAGCCCAAGCTGGGCCAGATCAACTTGTTCTTTCCCCCAGCAGAGCGGCAGCTAGGCCTGGGAGATAGCGTCCATGGAATAAGCAAGGGAAGGCAGAAAAACACCGGAAAAATTGATCTTCTATACTGAAGGTGGAGAGCATCAAATATTGCATAGACCAATCAAGTGGCCTAAAGAGCTTTCACTCACCCTTCCACTCATCACTTCAGAAATAATATCTCCCTCTAGTTATCCCAATGCGTATCTCAGGCTGAGACCTGTGGCAGAAGCTAAGCACTGAATGGCATGGAGCAGCAGTCCTTCTAGCGTAGCTAATCTTGAACCTCAGGAGAGTTATCTTCCTGAGAGACCTAGTAAAGTTTGTGTGACTGAATCAGTGGTCACAGATCAGATATCTTCTGTGTATTTCAGGGGAAGTATGACAGACGCAGTTGGAGAACGAGAGGAACTGAATATCGTAGAGTTTCAGAAGTAATCAGGTGGAGTGCAGCAGGGTGGAGACAGGATGCAGCATGGATCAGATTCCAGTATCCATACAAGACTGAGGGAAAAAGTTCAGGCCATTTTAGCAACTAGGAAGGAAAAGGACATGTTTTCACATGCCATTGGCATAGACATTTGCAGCTAGATACAGGTCCATACAGTCATGTGTTTCATGAGTGAAATGTCAACAGGAGCTTTCTCAGTGTTCTCAGGTTGTCTGTAGTTGGGTCTGTGAGCAGAATGCTGCTTGAGGCCACAGATCCCGTGATGGCAAAACTCTCCAGGATGCTTGCAGTCCCTGCGTCTCACTACTGCGTGGATATAGTTGGAGGATAGTCAGTGGCGCATATGATGGTTCAAATCACTAAGAGGATTTAACATTGGAAGGTAGGTTCAATCCAAGGTCACTGAGGGTGTCACACTGTATCACATGTTGGCTGCTGCTTGCAAATACAGCAGAGGACCTACCACATGCCCCTCATCACATTTTTTTGTCTTTTTAAGGATGCTGGTTACTACCACTACATAGAAAATGAAATTCATACTATGGTCATCCTGGCCATTCTTATCTCTGGTGTGTTGTCATGAAGGACAGAAAGAAAATAAGGTATATATTGCCAGATAAGCAACAATTAATTAGAGAGACATCTTTCCATGTTTTCTCAACAGCTTCATGCTTTCAGAGTCATGTCTGAAGTCAGTGAGGTACTGCTTCATCAAGATTGCTGTATGTTTTTAAATTTATGTCCTCTTTTCTGGGCCTCAGTCTGGCACGGTGCAGTTTACACATCAGACAGCTTGAATTATGCCATATTTGACCCTTCGTATCTGATGGCATGACAAATATGCGAAAAACATAAATATTTCATGTAGCTACCTTCCCAGTTTGGAAATTCACCCATGAAAGTCTTGTTTCCTTAGCTGGGCATGTAGTACAAGTGGAAGCTAGGGCTTTTATGGCCATTGTACTTGTAGCAAAAGAACAGTGAAAGCCGACATTAGCTCTGCGAGGACAGCTTAGCATCCTCCTAGAAAGTCTGTGAGATCGCGAAACAGAGGCTTCAGAACAAGTCATCTGGCGACTCATCTGTTATGGCACAGTTACAGCCTTTGAGGTGAACCCATAGCCAAGAAAGCCCAAAATAAAGGAAATTTAAAGAAAACTACTGACAGTGATCAGAATTACTCAAGTTCACTTTAAAAATTCACCTTCACTCATCTGTTGGTCTGTTCTATGAAAACAAATGCATAGCTGGTGATGGTAAGTAGCTACATGGTGCTAAAGCAGGGGCGGCTGCTTTACCAGGGGCAGAAGCTGTCCTTTATTAACAGCGTGGGCTTAAGAGAAGTGTGATTCCTGTTTGCAGAGCTCTCAGCTGTGCCTGGAGCAACGCTACAATTACAACTCTAAATTTATTCAAATCAACTGATAAGGGCTTCCTACAACTTTGATTAAATTAGGTCACATTACTCTGAATGGGTGACCAGCAGTCAGTGCCCTGAGAGCACTAATAAGCCTTAATGGCCCCCTCTGGGCCTTGCCTGCAGCCCAGGACCTCAGGACAGTCAGTCCCTGCCACAGCAACACCACAGTTGGTTGTGATGTAGTCTACCTGGTCGTGGGGTATTCTGGATGGCAACATCCATCCAGACAGCCATGCTCCATTTTACCCTGCTGTCCTTTTTTTCAGAGGTCTGGTGCCGATCCTGCATTTTCATTCCCAAGGCTCACAAATGTGGGAAACTTGCCCGCTGTTTTCCCAGCCTCCTTGTTTTTATAGCATTTTACCAATTCTGTGTAAATATACTGATACTGAAAAGAGGAACCTCATCCATTGTGTTTCAAACACAGAGGCCCCCTAAATCCTTGTAGCATTGGTCTCACCATGGACAGGAATTTGTCTAAAGACGGAGACAGTGCTCTCCTAATAACTCAGAGAACACAGAATCATAGAATCATAGAATGTCAGGGGTTGGAAGGGACCTCCAGAGATCATCTAGTCCAACCCCTCTGCCAGAGCAGGATCCCCTAGGGCAGGCACACCGGAACGCATCCAGGCGTGTTTTGAAAGTCTCCAGAGAAGGAGACTTCACAACCTCTCTGGGCAGCCTGTGCCAGGGCTCCGTCACCCTCACAGTAAAGAAATTTCTCCTCATGTTGAGGTGGAACTTCCGATGTTCTAACTTAAACCCATTATTTCTCGTTCTATTGCTGGGCACCACTGAGAAGAGATTGTCTCCTTCCCCTTGACATCCAATGCGGTGAGCTGAAGAGGGAAGCTGTGCATCCCCCATTCTCTTCAGGGAAAGAAAAAAAAAAAGCTTCCTGCATTGGTCTACCATGTCTTTTTTGCACAGAAGTAATTTTTGCATATAGGATTGAAGTGTCAGTTACTCTCGCTGTTTAGGAAGCAAAGATGTAACCAAATGATTAGAGTACCTCAAGGTCAGGATTAAGCCTCCTTTCACCCTCTTCCCCAGCTCCCAGAAGTAATGTCAAAAGTAGAGAGAACAGGTACTGTTCAAGTTACACTCTTTTGACTGTAGTGACTTTGTCTCCTAAATCTACTTAATTTGCTATTGGATCTTTCAGTGTTTCTATTTCACACTTGCTGTCACAAAAACATTCTCTTCATAGAAGTGATTATTGTATGCATATCCTTGACTGTTTGTTTTTCTAAAATACATAAATTGGCTGATGAAGAGTGGATTGCCGAACCACCTTGGTAAACAGCTGGAACAGGGCTTTGAATAAGAGTTTCACACAAAGATGTGAACATGGATGTGGAAGTCCAGATCTCCATAGTCTATTGTTCTTAGAATGCTAAAAATAAGTTACATGCAAGTCACTGTATAAGGTGCTTTTTCCAAGCATCGCTCCATAGTCTATTGTTCTTAGAATGCTAAAATTAAGTTACATGCAAGTCACTGTATCAGATGCTTTTTCCAAGCATCATATTTATTCCAGCCCCACAGGCTCATAGATGAAAGATCTTGAACTCTCATACTTGTCTCCTGGCACCACTCTTGACTGAAGTATTATTAGATTATGACTCCAGAAAGCCTTCTTCCTGGTTTCATGTTGAGAACGAGGTGGAAATTATGTTTTTATGGAGTATAGCTTGCTCTGGGTGACTTGTGTTTTTAAGCATGTTCTTGTTCCCATTATGGAGAAGTATTTTTATAAAAATGCATTGTTGTGGATCTCAGCAAAAACAAGAAGAAATCTGTATTTACTTCAGTAGGTTTTGAGAAGTAAATCCTGTATATCTTATCCACCTTGAAGAAAATGCATTATATAAGCAACAACATGTGTCTTTTTTGTGTCTTTGCAATGTAATAGGCATCTGCAACAGTGCATTACTCAGCTTCCTATAACAAGCCTTTCTCATTTCATTAATCCTAGTTTAGTTAGCTTAGCAATGACTGACTTAAAATTCTTTAGGGTGTTTTAGTATTCAGATTTACAGTGAAATACCAGTTTAGTCAATAGCTCTTTTACGAGTATAAATCACTCAATCTGTGATAGTTGATTATAGGTATAGAAATTGGCAGTATCGACAGCGTTGAACTTAACCCTTGTAAATCATGAGTTGAATATGGCACTACTGGTAAACTCAGTCCTCTACCTAAAATTTAATTGGCATTGTCTTAGTTAATCCATTATATTAACTTTATAGTCCTTCCCTGACTGTACATCGTGGTCCTTCATGAATTTGCATCGTAAGTATGGATGCCACTAAAACTTAATTTACCCCAGCAAATTAGGTTCCAATTAGCAAAATTTTATCTTCTTACACTGGAAGTCAGTTTACTAACATGGGTCTATGATGGAATTATGGTATCAAAGTTAAGTGTCCACAATTTGTTTCTAAATGCTCTTTTTGAATTTATCAAACTTTCAGGTTGTAAAATTCACCTCTTTTTCTGCACAATGTAATTCTAAGGTGATTAAAATCAGGGGAAACCAAGAATAGTATTATGATACTAGCCCAGACCTAACAAGTTGCATATATTCAGAGGATTTTGATATGTTCATTACATTACAATTTGAAAAGGATGTTCCTATTAACACAAAACTCTGAAAATAAACAGCCAATAGAATTTCCTTTTTGTTTGTGCTAGAGTCTAGCGTAAATTTCAGTAAAGGCAACCTTAGTACTCTTTTCAACTTCCCAGATGTTACAAAAGCATGCATTTAAAATACTTCTTTCCCTTATAGTCCACTGGAAGCCATCAGACTGGGCTTAAAATACCTTACTAAAAGGATTTTTTTTTTACTTCTTAAGTAGAAGAAAACACCTTATTTTGCAATGGAAAAGTATTAGAGAAGACAGAAATGCTGAGAACAGTAGGGTATTGTGTTAGTTTGTTTCTATGGGGTTTTTTGTAACAGGACTGAACCTTTCTTTAGAGTTTGTGACCCTTTATTATCAACACTGAGTTGAGAGCATGTCTGGGAATTTTTTTTTACTGATCAAGTAAGAATATCAGAGTTCTTGAGTTGTTTGCTCAACGTAAGTTAAAGAAAGCTTTCTTTTTTTTTTTTTTGGTGAATTTTTCTCTTATGTTCCATGTTATTTTGGGAAAGTTGCAGTGCTTAATTTTTGCACTGTCCATGTAATAGTTTCAAAAGCAATCTCTAATTCAGTGCATTTTTTTCTCTCTTCAAACTGCTTGCAATTTACTCCATTTCTGTGGAGTATTAGTTCTGAAAATCAATTTGCTCTTTCTTTGGCTCGTTTGGCCATTTTTTCTGATACATCAGTTTCTTCAGGTTAAACATTGGCATGATCAAATTTACTGAGTGTCCACATTTTAATTTTGTTAGTAGACAGCATAGGTAAAAGATACCTATTGCAGACAATGTGATAATCAGACAAAAATTAGCCTGTAATACCTGGTGTGATGACATGAACTATCAGTGAGTCAAAACAGTACAGTATGACTTGGATGCCAAAGAGGCGAGAATCAGAGCCAGTGAGTGAAAACCTCTATTTGCAGCTGAACTGATGTTTTCTTACACACTTTTGTATCCAGCAGTACAGCAGTACCTTTTCCACATGGACAAAACATAACAGCTCTTACAGAGAAAAAAGAATTGCATGAAGAAAGAACAGACTGATTAATACTGAGCCTGTCTTCTAAATATGCACCTTTTATTAATTTTTGCAAAAACTGTACTGGCAAGTAGGTTTTTGACCTGAGTTTACTAAAATAAAACTTGGTGGAGATGTAAAATATTTTTACATGTATTTCACAGCCATTTTAAATAGGCTTTTTCTCTCCATAGAGAGTACCATGTACAATTTGCATTGCTTTTTTACTTAGTTTTCAAAAATTATATCAAGTTCATCAGAATTTTCTGTAACATTGCTGGAGTTTATAATTTCATCTTATGCAAAGTTGCAGTGTTTTCTTGAACCTGTATTATCATGGCTTTTTTATTATATTTGCACTTAAAATTTCCTTTTGGTGTATGTTTAGAGTTTCAAAGGTTAATAAAGGAAGTCTCCTTTTCTGTTTATTTTACTATCTGTGTACCATGGCCACTGACATAGCCTCTTAAAAGAGGTATCTAGCAGCTAATTGATGCTGAGCAGAGCAACAAGAGAAATCAAAGATTCTCTTGTCATCCACTGAATTGGCAATTTATATTTTTATTCATGAGGACCTACTCACTTGCAAAGAACAGTTGTGAAAACAGAACACTAATTGCCTGTTCCATAGAAGTTCCAGGTGGGAGATGTATGAGAGTAAACAGATTGTGCTTTTGAGTCAAAAAGCTTGAGTCTCTTAATTGCTTTGATGTAAATTAACTGGGCTTCCTGGGATGGTGAGAGGAATTCCTAAATAGTGAAAAGGTAGATAAGAGAGGAAAATTATTTCGCAAGAACTTTAGAACTATTTTCAGTCCAACAACTTTTTTATGGGATTGTAGGCTGTCCTGTCCATTTCTGAGAGGGCAAAACATAAGCAAATACGTGCAAGTTCAGCTGTGTGAGCCTGCTGAATGCAGGATGAGCGTAGCCCCATCCTGGGAGGGAGGAGGCAGGAGCACACGGCTGAAGTGGAGGCAAGGACCTGTGGAATAAAGATTCACGTGCCCTGCCTTCAGAAACAAATTGGCATCATAACATTTTCTCCTGCAAAACGATTTGCATGCCCTGTGAGCACAAGATTGACAGCAATGTTTTCCAGTCTTTGTATGTATAAAATAACCACTGGCAAAATTAAAAATTTGGTATCTTTGATCCAGCTATTTTTGGAGCAAACCTTTTCCTACAAAACATCACCTTTCTTGCTGAAAAGAGGCAAAGAGGTTCAGTTTCAGGGTGGGGAGCTTATGGGATGATTCCTCAACAGGTTTGCATTTACATGCATTTTATATATGTTTTAACTGTAGTATATGAACGGGGTTTATGTCTACTCCATTTTACATGTAAAGGTCCATTCTTCTGCTGTTTCATTTTGGTAATTCTTCTATCCCAGCAGACTACTCAGAAGAATATCTGTGGCTGCTTTTTAGCATGCAGTGCAAAAGTTACATTCTATATTAAAATATCCTTTCATCCTCCACACTCTTATCAAAAAATGAGATTTGTCTCATTCAGCAATAAAGTACCCTGGCATAAATCAGTAGGAATAATGTGCCTAGTGGTTGATAAGGATAGAAATAACTTTAAGGGGTACTATGTATCGTTATGACATGGTGACATAGTGAAGCTTAATAGGCACTACAATATCCTTTTTTTTTCATGTTTTCCTGAACACTCAGTTCTATGACATGTGGTCGCGAAAGGCTATTCCTGTGTAAATTTACCCAATTATATTTGTGTAGCAGGCCTGAAAAAGCATTAATATATTAACCATTAAAAGCAGCTGACAGTCTTTGGAGAAATGTTTTAGTGTTCCTGTGTGAATAGAGGGTTCAATTGATATGTTATTTTTTAGATAAATGATGAATATTTTATTTAGTTGATGCATGTATTCAGATAAAATATACATTTGCCATTACATAGTCAACATTTTATTATATTCTATTAATGTTTTCACAACAGCAATGAGGCAGAGGAAGAAAATTGATTTTTAGGTGAGCATTTTGTTTTGTAATCATTGGCAATGCAAAAAGCTTCAATAGTTTTATTTTAAAATGATAGTTTAAAATGTTAGATGCAAAATTGCCTTTGCTGATCTCTAACATATATTCATATCATGGGAGTTTCCAGCATGCACAAATACGGAGTATACAATTGAAGGCAGCACTTCAAACAAGAAATAAGGATGTTTAACTGAGTGATTAAAAATGGAAATGTTATTATTGAGACTCCATTCTTTTAAGTTTTCTGATATTTTTTATAGCCCTGAAAGCTATGAGCTCTTTCAGGTTAATCAAAACCTTCTTTATTCATATTTTGTAGTTGTAGATTTTGGCTCCTAATTCAGCCTACCTATTCATCCAAGATTTGGAAGACATTTCTGTAGAATGTATTATAGCTACAGAGACTCAGAGTCAACTCATAATATAAAAGGGCCCCTTTGGCATTTCTGTATTGGGTGGGCAAGAAAATAAATAAAAATAAAATAGTGTCTTGAGGCTGAAAAACATTTTTAGGATTTTTTAAAAAAACTTCTAAGTAAGTGTGTCTCCAGGGTAAATAGGCTGCTTTAGAATCCATTACTCAGAGGCAGTTTCACTTTATTACACATTTTAAGCTTTTCCTTGCCAGTCCTGAACCTTTTCTACAAAATGACAATGTCTCTCGTGAGTATAAATATATTTTATATAGTGGCTGCCTTAGCAGTGATGTTGAAAATACTGTGTAAAATGAAATAGTAAGCCTCGTAAGGATATTAGAACTAAGTGGTATAGAATAGACCGGATGTTTATACTAGAGGAGAAGAAATTATGTACTGCGTAAAGAAAAAATGCTGTTTTCAAAGCACACTTGAAGCACCTGCATGTAGTTGAGCTGTCTTTGAATATACTCAGCAGTGTCTTCCCGACATGGTTACTTGTTACATTCTCAGGCAAATGATCCTTTAGGATAATTGTTTAGGAGCTTAGGATCCTATGTTTAGGATCATAGTTTAGGAGCCCTTAGACACAAAGCCCCGTATTTGTATTTGGCCCTTCATCTTTATTCAGTTTATTATCTATTCAGTACTCATCATTAGTAATGAAGTAAATAGTAATAACTTCTACTTCAAGTTTGCTCAAATCTCCAAGCCCCAGATATAATTTCCTGTGGTTATTACTGTTCACCACAAGGGTACCATGGGTTACTCCGACATGGACACCCCAGTCACAGAACGGAGAGGGGTATGTGCAGGGACACTTGGCTTCACAGGGTCAACTTCAGTTCCAGGTGGGCTGAACTATCGCTGTAGACGCTGCCGACAGCGTCAGCACCGTACCCGGAAAGAGTTGAGGAAAAGCAGCAAGAGCAGGAACCCAAAGAGGGGGATGAAGAAGAGCGAGCCAGGCAGCTGGTGCAGCAGCTGCTGCTTGGCAAGAGTGTGAGGAGAGGGGAAACAGCAGGAACATCAGTAGGTGCTGAATGGGATGAAGGGACTAAAAAGACCTCGGTTAAAGCCCTGGACTGGAGATCTTGAGAGGATGTGGCAGCCGAACCCTTCCTGGCTTTTGGTGGGTGTCCTTGGCTGGTATCTCTCCCAGCACTGACTTCTGTTTCATCCAAGTCTGTTGCATGGCCTATGAATGGTTTCTTTAGATGAACGTACTATGTTTTGGGAAGCCACGGTCTAGTTGCCTGTAAGAGAGCAAGAGGGGAGTTGTGTTGCCTTGTCAGGATGGAGGGATCTTCACTAACTCAGAAGTGCAGCCCCCTAGGGAATGTCGTCATCAGAAACTGAAGTATTTCTGAGGTGTGTCTGTTTCCAGAGATAGGTGACAAGTGACTGGGACATTTTGAGGATTGCAATTCCAGACCTGTATTGCCAGAGCATATTTTGTCTCATGTAATTGTGTCAGTCTCACAGGTAAACATGTAATGAGGAATCCCACATTTCAGTTCTGCCTGAAACACTGAATACGTTTCTGTGGGACTTTAGGTACTAATCTGGAAGCCGAGAATTGCACTGGTGGGCACAGGAACACAAAGCTTTTGAATGCCAAAGCCCTTTTAATTGAAACAGGCCACAAGAAAATTCTCTGTGGTAGCACAAGTCTTCTGTAACTGAATCAGAAATTTAATTTAAAAACAGTAATGTTTGTGGGGTGATTTTTTTTTTTCTAAGCTGCACTTATTCTCAGTACATTGATTTGTCCAGGACCCATGAAAACTTACAAATCTGTTTCCTTTAAGTAAGTTGAACACTATTTTTGAAAGGTTATCTGCTGTCTTTTTCAGTGTGCGGTAACAGACAAAAGAAGTATTGTCCACCCATGAGACACAACTAGATGGGGTGGCACCGAGTTACTGATTGAGGACGAGGACTGCAGAAGGAGTAGTGTCCTGTGTCTGTTTCTGGGCTACAAGGCTTTGCTGTGTCTGCTCTTTACTAGCAATCTGTCATAAAGGTCTTATTAATAGTTGTTGTAACCTTAATGTAACCTGGAGGAGTCACTTTAGCCGTTAGAGGTAACAATGAAAAATATTGATGACTGTTCTGAATAAATCAGTGACTCAGTAGAAAGCATTTTGTTGATTTTTCGATTTGGTAGGTAGTCAGGGGATACTGCAGTCACCCTGTAGCCAGTCTTCCTTGCCAGCTGTCATTATGAGTTGATCAGCATAATTAATTTCAAAATCAGTTGGCAGATTATACTGGGCAACGTTTTCTCCAGAGACAAACAAATAATAGAAATTTTTGGACAGCCTCAAGTCTCTCCATTCTATTATCTCATCAGCTTTACAGATTTATTTTGCATCTCACATCCTCTGGCAGTGATGGTATTTTGCCTGATACATTAACAGATGCTGATGAGTGTAATAGTTGTTGAAAGCTGTGCAGAAAATGTCATGCTGAGCTGATGGGAGAACCCGGTCTTGCAGCTATAGGAGGAGAAAGATGCGTGATTTACAGAAGAATAAGGCTCTGGCACATTTCAGAAAACAGCAACAGTAGTTCAATTCAGTGCAGATTTGTGATGGTGACATGTTTTTCAGACTGTCATCTGCCTTCCTGTATTGTTTATTTTCATTGTGGCTCTTGGGTGATTTGTATTTTGTATATTGTTGCAATGCACAAATAGAATACTGGACTAGGTACTTTCACATGGCTCAGCAGTTGAGCCTGCTTGGCAAAAAAGCCATAAAGATGGACGGATATTCACATGTGGGGACTTTCTGAGTTCAGCAGTTCTTCTTGGCCATCACACCTACTCTGAGAACATGTCCTGAAAATTTACTTCCATTCCAAAAATCCTTTTTTTTTTTTTACTAATACAGCCATTTTTTCCCACAGTTATCCTCCTTAAGAATGAACTCTGTAGTATTTGATTCTTCTAAAATCACCTTTCACTATGCGCTGTGTGATGCATTATGCCTATGGACATGTTTGTATTGCCTCATAGTATTAGAATAAGAAGGTACATCATATAGCTAAACAGAGCTCCTTGATTATGTGGTAGAGGAAGTAGAAGGTGCTTTTTAGGATTTTGAAAGAATTTACTGTCAGCATGAGCGCAAAGAAACTCAAGTGTAATAAATGGTTAATCCTTTTTTTCCTCAGAAAGACATTAAAGACATTAAAGGTGGTATGTATGTAGAGGTCTCTTGTGTGTGAAACGAGTATCTCCAGCATGAAATGGATCAGGAGGCAACTTACATGATTAAAAATCTACCAGAAAAATAATAGTGGACTTGGTAGAATATATCATAGTATTGATCTAAAGTAATACATGTTTAATGTATTTTTTTTAGGAGAAGCCACTGACCAAATCCCTGCAACGAGGAGAAGACCCCCAGTTTGATCAAGTAAGACACTTTAAGTGATATTATTTCAATTCCTCAGGCTATAAGACAAATACTTGGAAGAACAATCTAGTGTCCTTATACCGTCGTTGTGTACTGCTAAAGCAATCTCTCTTAATGTACTTTAGTAGAATGACTGTTTTGCCTAGCCATTCTTGGTTTTAAATTAGAAGGATTTTTCCATGGTTTTCAAGCTCAATATTTTTTGCCATAGAAATTCTTAGACTGCCTAGGAAGGTGGTTGAGTCGCCATCCCTGGATGTGTTCAAGCGTCGCTTAGATGTGGTGTTGGGTGATATGGTTTAGGGGTGACCTTGTAGTGTAGGGTCCATGGTTGGACTTGATGATCCCAAGGGTCTTTTCCAACCTGAATTGTTCTGTGATTCTATGATTCTTGCTTTTTACAGTGTATTAGGTGCATGCATTATTTCCTGGCTGTTTACACTGATTGAAGTTTCGAAGCAAACTGTGTATGTTTTCAGAATATCTGGTTTTGAAGCAGTTGCATGGCCCCCAGTCTTTCTTTTATTGGGTTTCTCTTAATGTTGATATGAGGGCATTTAGAATCATTGTCATTGCCATCAGCGTCATCAGTGCATTTTGGCTCTGTAGCTGTGACCCAGCGTGACTTACATGGATGCTGCACTTCACAGGGGCTGAGCCAACTTGTATCTAAAATTAAGCATAAATTCAGTTGTCAGGATAAATGCTTGTATATGATAAGGTAAATAATAATTAGATAAAATTGGTCATTGAGGAGAAAGAATTAAAAACTAAAATAGATTTTATATAATTAATTGTATTTCTTTTAATAAAATGATAAAATTGTAATTAGTAAAGTCAAATTTATATCTAGCATTAGATTAATAGATTCATTAATAAATTCATCCCAAGGATGCTAAAAGAGTTGGCAGACATGCTCGCAAAGCCACTGTCTATATGTTACCTGAAGTCCTGATTAGCTGGGAAGGTCCCAAATGGACTGGAGGGTAGCACATGTAACACCCATCTACAAGAAAGGTAGAAAGGAGGACCCAGGCAGCTATAGACTTGTCAGTCTGACCTCGGTACCAGGAAGGGTCATGGAGTAGATCATCTCAAGTGCCATCAGATGCCAGTTAGAGGGCAACCGGGGATCAGGCCCAGTCAGCATGGATTTATGAAAGGTAGGTCCTGCTTGACAAACCTGATCTCCTCCTATGATATGATAACCCGATTATTGGATGAGGGAAAGGCAATGGATATTGTCTATCTAGACTTTTGAAAAGCATTCAATGCTGTTTGACATAGAATACTCGTAAAAAAACTTACAACTCATGGCCTGAATGAGCAGACGATCTGCTGGATAAAGCCCTGGTTGGACAGACGAGCCCAGTTAAATCCAGCTGGCGGCCGGTCACAAGGAGTGTTCTGCAGGGCTCAGTGTTGGGACCACTTTGTTCAACATCTTTATTGATGACCTTGATAAGGACACTGAAGGTGTCATCAGTAAGTTTGCAGATGACACCAAGTTGAGTGGGAGTGTTGATCTGCATGAGGGTAGGGAGGCCCTACAGAGGGACTTTGACAGATGAGATCAATGGGCCAAGGTTAATAGGATGAGCTTCAACAAGGCCAAGTGCCAGGTCCTGCAGCTGGGCCACAACAAGCCCATGCAATGCTACAGGTTTGGGGAAGTGTGGCTGCAAAGCCATCTGGCAGAAAAGGACCCGGCGGTTCTAATCGATAAGCATCTGAATATGAGCCAGCAGTGTGCCCAGGTGGCCAAGGCGGCCAATGGCATCCTGGCTTGTATAAGAAGCAATGTGACCAGCAGGAGTAGGGAGGTGATTGTCCCCCTGTACTCAGCACTGGTGAGACCTCACCTTGAGTATTGTGCCCAGTTTTGGGACCTTCAGTACAAGAGAGACATCGAGGTCCCTCTCATCGAGTACAGAGGAGGGCAACAAAACTGGTGAAGGGCCTAAAGAATAAATCTTATGAAGAGCAATCGAAGGAGCTGGGGCTGTTTAGTCTGAAGAAGAGGAGGCTGAGGCGAGACCTCATCAGTCTCTACAGCTCCCTGAAAGGACATTGTAGAGAGGCTGGTGCTGGTCTCTTCTCACAGATAACTGGTAGTAGAACTAGAGGGAATGGCCACAAGCTGCAACAGGGTAGATTTAGGCTGGATGTTAGGGAAAAATAATTTCACAGAAAGAGTAGTCAGATATTGGAATAGGCTGCCCAGGGAAGTGATTGCGTCACCTTCCTTGGAGGTGTTTAAAAGTCATTTAGATGTGGTGTTGGGGCATATGGTTTAGGTGTGGACTCTGCAGAGTAGGGTTATAGGTTGGACTTCATGGTCCCAAGGGACTTTTCCTACCTGAATGTTTCTAGATTGTGTGAATCTGTAGGGAGGTGGGACAGCTGTCTAAGTAAACCAGCAACATACACACCTTTTAATAATAGCATAAGAGAATTAAGTTTTGTCAGCAGTCTTTCTTTAAAGAAAAACATCTAGAAAAAATCCCTACATAAGCAACCTCTTTGGAAGCAGACAAAGATAGGTGCTAAAGAGTTTAAGTTGCATAAAGGATGCTAAAACTTGCAAAACTCACTCCCAACAAGGAGGATGGATAAACTCAAGGTGTACCGTAAGCAACAACGTCGTTTCCTTGTCTTCTACTCCTGCCTCAGCTGCCATTGCCATCACCGCTGCTGCTAACTCCACGTCTGCCAGCGGTGCCAGGAGCAGAGGACAGAGAGATGTAGCAGGAGCAGCAGCAAAAGCAAGAACTCAGAAAGCAACTGTGTCTAATGCCGTAAGCTGCAGGTGCCACATTGACTAACTTTGGGAGAGGAGATAGGTAGGAGCAGGACTTCAGGACCTCAAATGAATTTAATGCATGTATTATGTTTTCTGGGACACTGCAGCAGAAGCAAAGATACGTTGTGAGACCCCACCGGCATTCAGAAAGGGTCTTTTCATCATTTTAGCTTGATGAAGAGACTCTAGGTTCTTCTGTAGCTGCTTTTTGGGTGGAGGTAGACTGCTTGTAGAGCCATTCAGAGCAGGAGGCAAATACTTCTGTGTTGCACTGGGGAGCTCCCTGCCCACCTCGCTGACCACAGAGAGACCCTGCAGGGGAGCCAGGCACTGTAGGCTAAAGGAGGCTGCTTTGTGAGTTCTTGTCAGCTGCCTAATGCATTTTTTTGTGGTATTCTGGTCTTATTTTATATTTTTTTTCCTTCCTGTGGGAAGAGTGTCACAGAAAAACGGGAAAGAAAAACAACTTAAGCCACCCTGCAAAACCTTGTGATACTGTTCCTGCAGTGTATTAAACAAACACATAATGGGTGGCCGAGATTTTATTAAATATTCATGGTTAAGCAAATTGTGGCACTTTACAAGGAGGAATTAGAAGACTTATGCTTCTCCTAGTTATTGGTAAGTAGACAGAAAATTAACAATTAAGTCAAGGTAAATTAATGAGAGAAATCAATGCTTCCTAGAATGAAGCAACTGTGTGTTTGCTATTGTAGCAATTTGCTCAGAATGGTGAGGGGAAATAAACAGATGCAGACAAGAAAAAAAAAAGGCAAATTTTATTATGTACAACATTTGTACATATTTCTAACTGCCTATCTAGAGCCCTATCTATGGGTAGAGTTGAGAGAATAATATAGAGCTGAGTTTGCTTTAGATATCTTGTTGGAAAACCTTGTTTTCAATTCCTGAAATTTTCCAAACAAACTATTCAGATTGAAATTTTCAGACTGTCTGTCTGCCTTAGCCTGGGTTTTGGGAATGTTTCTCTTTTCAGGTTTTACCCTGTTTTCTGCTTGAATAGCACGATCATTTGGAGATATTCTAGAGCTCCTGGGACTGATGTATGCCTGTGACTGGGAGATAGGACCTGAACTTGGCTCACAAGCCTGTATTCAATAACATGGTTCATACTTACAAAAATCATTTTAGTTTTCCTAAATTGTAGTTTTCATTCAAAAATTTGTAATACACAGTAGAGATTTTATAGAACTCAGCTAGAGTAGAGACAGGAAGACAGAAAACGTCTTTACTTGGCATGCTTTGCTCATTAGATTAGTTCGGTACATCTCAGTGTTATAAAGCTGTTTTGCAAATGATAACATGTCAGTATTACAAAGTTGTCATGAAAATATGGATAATTTTGCTGATATTAAAAATTAAGGTGTGTTCTACCTGGAAAACTCTGAAGATCACGATTCCACATGATACTAAAATCCAAGTAAGAGGGTGTGTGTTTTTACAACAGACTGTTTAAATTTTATTCAAATGTTTAAAGAGTCTATGGGATGAAGAAAGACCGGGTTGATAATCCTTTGCTTCTACCTCCCAGGTCATCTAGCAAAAACAGGAAAGGTCACACGTGACATTCCTGACATTTTTGCTACAGAAATGAAGGAGCAAAAGAGGGAGAATAAACATTTTCAAAGGGTGTCTAATAACTTTAACTTTCGATTTTGAGGCATCAAAAGTGGCACACTGTCAAGAGGAACCTAATTTTCTCCTTTTGACTTCAAAATTATCTTTGTTCAATTTGAATGACATTGATAGGTGGTGCTGAAGTGATCAGGTCACTAGTCACTTTAAAATAGCTGAGCTGCAACTTCTAACTGTAAATTAAAAAGCAGCAAAAGTAAGGCATGACCTAGTTTAAAATTTACCTTTGCAAGTCAGCTTCAAGGGTGGAAAAAACCAGCCAAAAAAACCCCTTTGCAGTGACTTACGATGAGCAGAATGGAACTTTGCTACCCAGAGTAATCAGCATGAAGGCTGAACCATTTAAAAGGGTCATGGAAGCATTGCTTACTTCCCCTGAACAGCTTTATCTCTGGCTCTATGAGAAAGAGCATTTTTTCCTGCCCATTCTCAAACCCCATTTTAAGAGTGCTGGTTGTGACGGTGGTGATTTATCCGGGGTGCTAGGAACCTGGCTGCGCACAGGCAGAGCTGGTTCTCTCCGTATGGATGTAGCGTCAATGTCTCCTGTTTGGGAGACAGAGTTGTCCTGTGGTCTCTGTCTGGCTGCCAATTGCATCACCTTCCTCAAAGTCATAATAGTGTCTTGAGCAATGTATGAAGTCATCTTACTTATCCTGACTTGCAGAATGTCTCACCATTAGCCTGACAAACTGGATTCCTTACACCGACTGGATTTTCCTTTTTAGGTGTGCACACATGTATATAAAGAAAATATATACAGGAAATACCATAGGGGTTTTTTTCATATGTTTTTAAATGTCTTTATAATATATTTAAAATCATGTTTTAAAAGGTCTTGATTAGACAACTGTAGTTACCTATTGGCAAAGAGCATTATGGCTCCAGCATTAGCATTCTCTGTGTCTCTGATCATAGAAATGTTATTAAACATTGTACTACTGAACTATGACTTAAACTTCCTATTACAGGAAACCATAAAGTTGCAGTACACGAAAAGATCAAAAGCTAGGGTGAAAAACCCCATAATTATCCAAGAGCCTTATCCTCACCCAAGGAAACACTTTTATTAGTCTTTTCTCAGTCCTCACTGAAATATCTTCTGTTCTTACCACGGTACATAAACGTTCCATGAACTGACAACACTGGAGGCAGAAAAGGGCACTGTGTAATCTTGGACCAATCTGCAGACATTTTTCCACGTGAAAATACAAAAGGAATGTAATGTTTTGACCATGGAAGTGAAAACTTAACAGCAAGGCTTAGTTTTCATGTGAAACTGTCTATATGAGGTGCCTCTTGCAGGAGTTTCAGCATAAACTGCACAAAAATTTATACTTATTTTAATTATACTACTCTCTTCTTAGAAGTACACTAGATTTGAGAATATAAATTGGAAAACAAAACCATTTAATGTTTTATATACTTTTATGAGGTGGAAACAAAAAATAAAGGTAACACATTCAGACCTGAGCTTGCTGCACTAGAAATAAATGAGTTTTCATGTAAACTAGTATCCTGGCAGTAAAAGAGCTATAAACATTGCTAATGTATAAGCAAGCTAGATGAAATTGCCCATCTACAAAATTATGATATTTAAAAAATTTTGGTCTTTTACTCACAAAACCAAGACTATAAATGAAAACTAGTGAGTTCAGCATAATAGTCATCAGTTTTAACTGTTCCCAGGGAGATTTAACTTCATAGCACTGTTCAAAAAATGCTTAGAACAAAAAGGTGCGAATGAAGGATCTGCACAAACACAACTGCACTATTTGCCCTTAATTTTTCATTTTATGGATTTTTCAGCTAGAGTTGACTTCTGAAGAAATCTATCAGTAGCAGAAAAGAAAAATGTTTTGTCTCAAAGGATCCAACAGAATTAGAGCATGTAGCTGCTACGTTTCGTGCTGAGGGCACTTCATCTCCACCTTCCCTCTGCACCAGTCTAGCATATTTGCCATAGGAATTGTTAACTTTATTTCCTTAATTTCATATATTGCATATGAAATACTGGTGTTACTGTGGTCCATGAGAGCTTTGCTGTTGATTTCAAGGAGCATGAATTTTATTGCAGCTGTTATTTTCCTTGAGCCTCTATTGTTTGTAGTAATGGGTCTTTGTTATAGACATGAATGAAGTGGAAAAAATGTTGAATGATGGGAAGACATTACTGCGTAGGTATAAGTATCCTAAATACAGCTAAGACAGTGTTCACCACATTCTATTTTCAGTACTAGTGACAGAAAGTGTAAAAACTCATTCCTAGTGCCCATTATTTGGAATCTACACAACAAGCTGAAGACAGAATATGCAGACACTGTGCAGATAATAGATTGACAAAAATACACCAACATTGCAAAAATTAAGTACTGCAATTCTGCATTATTAAAATGGCAAGAAAATGCACATTTAACATACATGCTGACACATATATTTTATATGAGAAAATGCAGAGACAAGAAATTAATGGTACTCTTGGAAATTGAGTGAAGTTTTGAATATATTTGTTAAAGATCATAGAAATTCATATGTGAAATAAAAATAATTGACATCTATGCTGTTAGTGGAAACATTTCTTGTATTTGTATTTTGACAATATAGCAAGACTTTTATGAAAGTATATAAATTGTAGCAAACCATCTGGGCAGAATTTCATTAAATTAACTCTTACATATTAGTCCAAAATAAATATTAAGCATTTACATAAAGTATGTTTAACATATATGTTAAATATTAACATACTTCTGTATGGACAGAAATTTTAAACAGCTCCCTACTTGTGCAGCTTTCTAATCCTTTAAGCTATACAGTAGGTAGTTCATTTATGATGGAAGAACATGATCATTTCTCCAACAAGGACACATTTGTACATCTGTGCACTCCCTTTCAGGAGCAGCACAGAGCTGGAATTCATCTCACTCCTGGACTTGCTTCCAGTAAATGAAAGGGTTGAGTAACCAACAGGCTGGCTAGACTTCCCTCCCTTCCTGTTCCCTGAGAGCCAGGTCTTTGCCCAGTCCACCCTTCCTTCCTGTCTTAAAAGTGTAATGACAGAAAGATTTTAAAAAAAAATAAGCTATATTGACCTTTTATCCCTCCTAAAGACACACACTGTAAATTCAGCAGAGAAAGTATGGCTTCAGGAGATTTAACAGGAATCACTTTGACTTTTTGTGGTGAGTGAAATTGTGTACCTGGGATTTAGAGAACAGCACTGATAAATATGCCAGTGAATGTGCAGGAACATCTGACTGAACTTTTCGCTTACAGTTCAATATTGTGATCTCCTAAAAGATATTTAGGTCTCTTTGGGGGCACACTTTTTAGTAGGGCCTGTAGTGATAGGACAAGGGGTAATGTTTTTAAACTAAAAGGGAATAGATTCAGACTAGATCTAAGGAAGAAATTTTTTACCATGAATGTCATGAAACACTGGCACAGGTTGCCCAGAGAGGTGGTACAAGCCCCATCCCTGGAGACATTCAAGGTCAAGTTGGATGGGGCTCTGAGCAACCTGATCTAGCTGAAGATGCCCCTTCTCACTGCAAGGGGATTGGACTAGATGACCTTTAAAGGTCCCTTCCAACACCAACTGTTCTACAGTGCTATTCTGGTTTTCCTCACTAACCCTTTTTTCACTGCATTTCATAATTAACAACTGATGTTATGCCAGCTTCAGAAGAACTTTTGGAAAAGAGAAGCAACTGAAATATCTAGGCATGCCGAGTTCATAGTGCATAGTTTACCTTGACACTAGGTGATTCATGTTTTTTAAGTATTTATCTGTAGTCTTATGCTTGAAGGGTTTGGCATAATTGAGCCTCGACTGCTGTAGTAATTCTTCTTGAAAGACCTCCTGTCAATGCTGCAACCAGTGCCTTCATGCCATCTTCCAGAGCAACTTGTTTCCTATTTCAGGTAGTAAAATATGTTGGAAACAGTAGTAGTACTTCTGTAGAAAGTTTTCTTTTTACAGGAGCTGTTATTACAGCTTTCTAATGCTCCATGTTTTGGGGTTTTTTTAATGCCCTTCAAAGGGGCTTTGACAGGCTTGAGAAATGGGCCAGTGCAAACTGCATGAGGTTCAACAAGTCAAAGTGCAAGGTCCTGCATCTAGGTCGGTCTAATCCCAGGCATAATTATAAACTGGACACAGAGTGGGTTGAGAGTAGCCCTGAAGAGAAGGACTTAGGGATGTTGATAGACGAGAAGCTCAACATGAGCCGGCAGTGCACTCATGCAGCCCAGAAGGCCAACCGTATCCTGAGATGTATCAAGAGAAGCATGGTCAGCAGGTCAAGAGAGGTGATTCTCCCCCTTTACTCTGCTCCTGTGAGACCCCACCTCGAATACTGCATCCAGTTCTGATGCCCCTGCCATAAGAGGGGTATGGATCTGTTGGAATGAGTCCAGAGGAGAGCCAAAAAGATGATCCAGTAGCACCTCTGCTGTGAGGACAAGCTAAGGGAGATGGGATTGTACAGCCTGTGGAAGAGAAATCTCGGGGGGACCTTAAAACTGCCTTCCAGTACCTGAAGGGAACCTACAGGAAGGCTGGGGAAGGACTTTTTACAAGAGTGTCCACTGATAGGACAAGGGGAAATGGATTTAAATTGAAGGAGAATAGGTTTAGATTGGATCTTAGAAGGGTGGCAAGGCTCTGGAATAGATTGCCCAGAGAAGTTGTGGATGCTCCCTACCTTGAGGTTTTCAAGGCCGGGTTGGATGAGGTCTTGAGCAACCTGATCTAGTTGAGAGACGTCTCTACCCATGACAGGGGGGTTGGACTAGATGATCTCTAAGGTCCTTTCCAACCTAGGCCATTCTATGATTCTAAGATTCTAGGATTCTATCATTCCTGAATAATAATACTTTATCCTCAAAGTATCTCATTAACTTTAGACTACAACATCACTGGAATGAGTTAAATTCAGGTGCTGAAAAACTGCAAAAGAGATCAGAGTCATTGATCTAATCTAACCCTCATCCACAGAAGTTCTCTTTTAAGGCTTTAGTGACATTTGGGGATTGTATGTAAGGTGCTTGGTCTCCCAGCTTTCCTTTTGTCTTAGTAATAGAGTTTACACAAACTTGTCCTACGCAAGACATTAAATTCTGCTGTTCCATAAGCACTAGAATGTACTGGTTTAAATTTAAGCAGGTGGATAAACCTGGCAGAGCTAATGACATAATTACTGTGCTTTACATGAAGTAAGCACTTCAGCACTTCACTTCTGCTGCTCAGCACTTTGCAGGATCAAGCCCTGCATGGTCTCAAGGTGATCACAAATGTTCAGATCAGACATTTATTCCTATTTTAAATAGGTTCTGTTTTACTAGAATGTTCACAAATGCTATAGCTGTGCACGTTCAGTTGCAATACGTGTATAGTCCTCTTGTATAACAGTGGGAGGTTTTTTCACCTCAGCTTTTGATCTTCTCATGTTTTGCAGTTTTATGGTTTCCTGTAATAGGAAGTTTTAAGTCATAGTTCAGCAGTGACATATTTGGTAATATTTCTCTTAATTGGTGACACGGTTTACACTGAGTGAGCAGTAATCTTTCCCAGTATGCCACTGGAGCTGTTTAGTCAGGAACTTTTAAGGAATGATTTTAAACTATGTTTTACTTATTTGTGCATGCAAACACAGGAAACTGTAAATATTTTTCTATATAAAAAGGTCTAAGGTACAACATGTGAGCTAAATAGTAAGGTGGATGCATATATGTGTTCAGTTGGTAAAGAGTAAGGCTGAGCTTGTGGGGTGTCTCAATACATTCTGAGTTTCAGGAGCAACATGCAGCAGTCAGATACAACCTGTGAAGACAGTATCCCTGACTCATCGCTTTTTCTTTCCTTGTAATGTGCTCAAACCCAAATCAAAATTGTGTACCCAATGAAAAAAAAAAAAAATCAAAGCCCTTAGTGTGTCATAAGATGTGATAGAATTTTAATACATTTTAGTATCGTCAATGGAAACATGCTATCAACGTACAGCCCACTATTTTATTTCTGCTTGATGTTTTAACAGGAAATGCAGAATATTAGGTCTCTGCTTGTTCCATGGATCTCAACAATGAAATGAAAACAAGAATGAACATGTTTAACCATTGAATTACTACTTTTTTTTTTTTTTTTTTAAGGAGAAGGGGAAACCTGAA
>NW_009715688.1:94861-101008 GCF_000703405.1 Apaloderma vittatum | reverse complement strand
TTCCCTACAGGTAATAAGCTCAATGAGCTCACTTTCAGAATATTGTCTGCCATCTATCCTGCGCACTTTGTTTGATTGGTATAAAAGACAGAATGGCATAGAAGATGAATCTCATGAGTACAGACCAAGAACAAGTACTAAATCCAAAAGGTATGATTTTGAATACTCATACATATATTGTTGACAGATTCTAAGATACGATGTATTACATTTTGCCCGCCAGCTTTTGTAAGGTTACTGTTGCTTGAAAATTGTTGTCATCTTTTTCTGCTTGTTCCAGGACCTCTTCTCTCAGCTTCTAGATGCATGGAGTAACTGTGTCTTTAAAGTTTTGCTCCTGATAGTTCAAACACTGGTTTTTACTGCAGTTTTGTATACTGTAATTTAATTTAAATAGGGGTTTGTATAAACTGTGTCTGTCTTCTTTATTCCTGGGAGCAGGCAATAATTCTGTGACACTTGAAGAATTTTTTTTTATACAGTGTTCTGCTTAGTCATAGAAATTTCACGTACACCTATCCTCAGTCCAAAAAATTGTGAATTGGTCAGAGCAATAGCAACATTGACTTAGCTCTTAAAATAAACAAGCAAACAAAAATAAAGACCTCAAAACAAACATATTGATCTCTTTTGCTATCAGTAGTTCCGCAGTGATAAGGCAACAGATTGATCTTGGTTTGTACTGAGGTCTGACTGTTTGGTATAGGTATATTCTTTAAACATACGGGTTTTATTAGTATTTTGGTACTACATTTACATACTTTAATGAAGCATCAGGAGAATCAACAGTGGCAGAGCTAGTGTTTGGAAATGCATAGACAATTCTTCACATTAGGATTACATTACAATCCGGTAACTAGTGAAGGCAATCGCTACTGGAACAAAGGGTAGGAGCTAGTTTTAGATATCAAGGTGAACCTGAATCAGACTTTTCATGTCAGCAGAAGAAAGCAGTATGAAGGCATGATTCATCAGTTTGATGTCTGCTTTTGGATGAGATGAATCCTTGCCTGGAAGTCCCTCTTTCTCTCAACTTGTTACAGGGCCAGCTGCTCATAAATAGGTCTCTTCAGGAACTCCACCCAAAGTCGAGTTTAAAGTCAGCTTAGCAGTGAACCAAGGCGACTCTGTCAATTGATAGTGTTACAGAAAGAACATATAACCTGTCCTTGCTGCAGCTGATGAGAAACCAAGAAAACCAATATGCAAATTATTTATTTCATCACTCATCGAGCAGATTTCTTAAATGCAACTTTTATTATAAGCACATAAGTAAAACTGAAATTACTAAAGCTCTTGATGTTCATAAGAATTGTGATGAATTTATGCAAACAAAAATCTCACTGAAATCAGTGGTAGCTGCTTCAAATGGACTGCAGAAATATCCCTTTAATTTATAATTTTATGAAAAGTACTGTATATTTCATGTTATATTTTCATTACACTTTGAAACTGTGATCAGATGATTCCCAGAGGCTATTCTTTGTCTTTGTATTGCAAGCTGCTCACATTAGACTGTTATTCCTCGGTGTTGTTCTGCACAAGGAATGCGTTTGAACGTTTGACAAGTCATTCAAAAGTTAAAAAAGTAACACTCGAGTAGTTTTAAAAAGAGAATGTAGTTTGTTTATGGATTCTCCATTGGTACTTTCAAGGTATTTTTCAATATCCTTCAGAATTCTAAATATGAGTTTGGTAGCACAAAATAAGTCACTATGTTTGCTTCCAAAGTGTAGTTTAGAGCTGTCTAAATAGTGCCATCAGCAAGGAAATTGAAATGAAATCAATTTGTTAGAATACAGAATCTAAATATTTCCTTGTTTTTCCTTGAAAAAGTTTTGTGTTGATCTTAAATTGGAATAGAGGGAGGAAATGGAGAGCGATATTTGAAAATTTGAAAGACTGAGAAAGTAACAAGTTAGATTTGGTCTATTTGTCTCAGATTTTAAGAGCCCATCAGTGCATTACTTTCTGAAATGCGCGACTGCAGTTCAAAAAGTAGAGCACAATCCCCTGTTACCTGTATTTGTGTAACTGAAGAACGCATATAGTATAAATTATGATGCATCTCCTAAATGTTGTGTTTCCTGGTTTGATTTTGCAGTGATGAACAGCAGAGGGACTATTTAATGGAGAGAAGAGATCTGGCTATTGATTTTATTTTTTCTTTAGTACTAATAGAAGTTCTGAAACAGGTATGGAGTTCTTAAACTATCCATTAACTAGTGCATGATGGAATGTACCAGTACAACTGAATTTTGGAATTCCTCTTTCTACTTCCATCTTTAAGAGTCTAGTAAAAAAATGAGATACATTCTCCATGTTTGTTCATTGCTGTCTTTCTTGCACCTGTAGGTGTAAGCTGTAGGATACATAGTATTCTGTGCTCTTACAGACTTCACTTTGCCAAGTCTTTGGAGCTAAAGTTTTTCTCTTCAATGCTAAATAAACTTCAAAAGACTGGCTCATTTCAGTTGTTTTGTTATTTAGATGCTATTTCAGCTGATACCATATTTCTGTATGGAAGATACCCATGAGTAATTCTAGCACTAAGGTTTGCATCTTGAAGTGTAATATATGTGTACTTGTTCTGTTTTATTCTATGTTTTTAGATTCCACTTCATCCTGTAATAGACAGTTTGGTACATGATGTTATTAACTTGGCTTTCAAGCACTTTAAGTATAAAGAAGGGTAAGGCTGTTTTTCATACAGAAATTCTATGAAAAAAGTTACTTTCTTAATTTTTTATTAGTAGTGCCTTTAGCAGTATGCTTTCTCAGTGAAGAATTCTTTCTTGTCTCTTGCTAGGTACCTTGGTCCTAACACTGGAAATATGCATATTGTTGCAGATTTGTATGCAGAAGTAATAGGTGTTCTAGCTCAAGCAAAGTAAGCAAAATTGAATATCTTATTTCCCACATAAATCTGAGAAATTCTACTTGTTTAATGTGTGAATATTCCAATTTTCTCACTTTCTTAAAAGACAATGTAGGAATAAATCATTTCAGCTCATTGGCCCTCTATTCATCCATGTGATTTAGAGCATAGAACTCTGGGGAAGCTTCCTGAATCTAGTCCAGTGATACTGAATGTATTCAACTCTGCTACAGCAGCATTACTTTTCTTATCTCAGCAATGACATGTGCAGAATGCCCAAAGGGCTTAAAAGAGCTATTTTAATTAACTTTTTTTCTATATGCTCTTTTTTTCTCTAGCTGGGCAAACCCAAAAATGCCTATGCTCCAACACAGCAACATTTTTAACTGTGTTTTGCAGTTATTTCAGTTCAGAACTTAATGCAACTGTTTCTGAATACTTCACGCTGCACTTCTTAGAGGACATGACATAAACCACTTTGTGGATCAGATCTTAAATTTTGAACCTGGAAGCAAGCAGATTCAGAAGTCCATATACCAAATATAACATCTGATCATATGCCTACACCACAAGCTAAGAAGAGGGTGAAATTTACTGTCCCAATACAGTGATATCCATCTCCTGACATCTCGATGTTGCTGAGACTGAATCTGCTCTACAGAACAGATCAGCTTAGCTTTAGCCCAAACAATTTGGCTGGAAATCATTTAATTTTTTTCAGAACCCAGCTAAGGCCTTACCTGGACTTCTAAACTGGCTGGGTCAAAGGCGAAAGGGGAAGTGACTTCTGGATCCAAAGCTTAGAGTTGACTGTCAAAGATAAAATATACCTTTTCTCATAAATACTACTTTTCTTCTTGATTTCTGAAGGGCGTTGCTAAGATGTTCCTACCACCAAGCTACTTCCTGAAAACCTGTTTCTTTCAGCTCTCCGTTGTTCTCTGTCAGAGGTGTGCTACACTTGCCTATGAAAATGACAATCTTTTCATTTTGTCTCAAAAAGAAGAGGAGGACCTGTTGGATGATCTTCCTATATGTTATTATGAATGGTGTGTCTCAGAGTACACCTCCAGTAGATTCATGGGCGAGATGAAAAGTGTTCACAGACCCCCTCCATCCCCACTTGTTGTAGTTAATGCTTAAGTGTTACTGTAATGGCTATTAGAAAAAAAGGTTGAAGGCAGGAACAGTCTATCTGAATATTTTCGTGGTTATCTTTCAAGTAGAAAACTATCTTTCATCTTGGATTTTTGAAAAACAGATGAGGAGGTTTTTCTAATGATATTGTTAGCTCATATGTAAAAGAACGGCATGGGAAAATAGTTTGAAAGATGTGGTTATCTAAAGGCACTTAGGTCAGGCTGTAAGCTTTATTTTCTGAGTTTGTCAGAGGAGAAAGAAAACTAAACAGAAAGAAATCTGTTCATGCATGGACTGAAGTGATATTTTGCAACTGAAGTTGAATGTTCTTTAAGTTTTTCTCCATTTATATACCTTACAATACATTTTAAATATTAATGTGTACTTTTTTGTAACTAACCAATGTGAATTCATAGATTTCCTGCTGTAAAGAAGAAATTTATGGCAGAGTTAAAAGAGTTACGGCATAAAGAACAAAGCCCATATGTGGTTCAAAGCATTATCAGTCTTATAATGGGAATGAAATTCTTTCGCATTAAGATGTATCCTGTAGAGGACTTTGAAGCTTCTCTCCAGTTTATGCAGGTAAAATTCTTAAGTATATAACTGCAGTTCCCAGACCTTTTAGAACGGGCTCCCTTTCATCTTTCCTGTAATACTCCCAGAGATTTTCCATGTGTCATTCCCACATAATGTATGTGTAGCTGCTTTCTGCTGCTTCTGAACCTCAGTGCTGCAGTCTCCAATCTCTGGATTATGTCATCCCGTACCAACTTTTCATCAGGCCTATATCTCTAGTCTCTGCATCTTGCCCCTCAACAAAAAGTTTTTATTCTGTAGACCCCAGACCTTCTGCCTTGCCTTCCCACAGCTGTTCCTTGCCCTGTGTTCCTGCCTACCTACATCTCCCTAGCTGCTCACTGCCTCCAGAGTGAATCTTCCATCATTGACAAAGTTGCCAGAGAGGAGAGGAACTTCTGATGAGAAAAACAGAGAGGAAAAGACAAAGAATTATGGCAAAATCTGGATGGAATTTCCCTTGGATGTCTTTTCTCCTTCCACCACACCTTCACCCCCCTTCCTGTAGGGTATATTCTGTACCCACCCACTTGGAGAGCCACTAGAACAGAGCATAGTTTTGACTGTCATGATTGCTTTAAATTAATAGATTAAGAAGATAGATTAATATTAGAATACGTTAAGAGATTAAGGAAATAAAATGTTTTATGTTGAAGCATTTTAAAAGTCCACATTCTTGCTGGTAATGTACAGTGGACTCTATTCCCATCAGCAACTTTCTTTAGCTTGACTTTTTTATTCCTCTGTTATCTCTTGGGATCACCCTCATGGCTACATGATTTGTCGCCACCCATCCAGTAAAATATGTGTTTTATATACACCTCCCTGTAAAGATCAGCTTATTGATGGTGTTAATGGAGTAAAAAATCAGTATTAGATGCCCACAAGTAAGGATTTGACATTGGAGTAGAAAAACATAGGTGTACAGACACAAAGAGTCATTTCTCTTCCAAATCCTGAACAGGAAACTCATTCTTTTTCAGTTTTGTAATGTGTTTTAAACCATATTTAACAACATATTTAAAACATATTTAACAACACTGAAATAGCTCATTTTTCTTGTACCTTATGCTTCCTTATATGAACACATCTTACATGTTGAATTAATGTAAGTTATTCAGAGCTGGCAAGATATCATGGTAGTGTGTGTTCACTGCAGGACTAATATGAGGCACAGCTTTATGGCACAGCAGTACTGTTGTGATCAGTGGTAAAGGTCCCATATAGCAGAACTCAAAATTTGGGTGCAAATTCTGTCTACATTCCCTGAATACAGTATCTCAGCACGAGGTTAATTCTTACATATACCACAATGCATCATAAGATGCACCGAATATGTAGGAAAAACAATTTGGCAAAATACGGATCAGTCCTTTGGGTGATTATTATGTTTGTTTGAGTATCTACGTGCTGTCACTCCCGCTCTGCGCTAGTAGAGAGAGACACATTCAAAGGGTGAGCTTGTCTCGGGAGGGAGCTCTGGAAGAAGCTGTCCTCTACCACGGAGTGCAGAAGCAGCTCAGGAGGGTTCCTGCCTTTGCACAGGGGCC
>NW_009715688.1:92014-94830 GCF_000703405.1 Apaloderma vittatum | reverse complement strand
GCAGGAATGGCTGGAGTGACTGAAGCCATGTGGTGTAGAATCCTGATTGCAGACATGGGAAAAATATGCGTGGTCTAAAGTGTAAATTGCTCTGCATGCATGTGAAGGAAAAAAGGTCAGTAGGGACCTTCCTTGTAAAGTTAGTGTCTGTTTGGGCCTTCGAGTCAGAGAGGAAGAAATAGCTGGGGCAACATGATTTGTCATCCTCAGAGAAGTTGTACAGAAACATGGGGGTGGGTGGATGCTTATCTCCCCTCCCTCACATCCCGAGCAGCACAGCTGTGTGGTTAGTAACTCACTGCATGTTTAGGACAGAAGCACTTCTTTATTTTCTCTCTCAATCCCCAGTTACAGACTGGAAATTGGGATAGTTTGCACCACAGTTCTCTTGCCCCATGTAACACAGTTCTTTTTTGACTCTTAGTCTGCAATGGGTCCTAGCAGTGAGCATGTTCACAGGAAGATTGTACCGTGTCTTCAGTATCTTACCAGAGAAATTTATTCCTTTGGGGCTTCTCAGAACATTGTGCAAAGCAGTGCATTTGGGCTATTATTCCTGCTCCTGAAGGTAGACACAGGGAAGGCATGAGGTCAGCCCCTAAGTCCAACTCCCTTCCCATCCCTAAAACACCACTGGGCATGGCTGAAATCAGTGGAGAATTTGGGGCTTGTCATGGTCAGAGTAACAGGTCCCTGATCTTGACTTAGGTCCTGCTTTGTGCTTGCTGCAAAATGCAGATTTAGAAGTTAATAGACAAATGTTTTCTTTGGGATTTGCGAGATAAAAATAGTCACTGGCATTTGATCTGCATTCAGCTAACATTTAGAGGTCTTTATTCCAGCTGATACGCAATTTATGTTTCCTGTTTTCTTTTGTTTTAGGAATGTGCACATTATTTCCTTGAAGTTAAAGACAAAGATATCAAGCATGCACTGGCAGGACTGTTTGTTGAAATTCTTGTCCCTGTGGCTGCTGTGAGTTTATTTTTCAGGCTCTTTGTGTTATTTCCTTAAATTAGATAAAACAGTTTGTGAAATAGTGTTTTATTAATACGAAATTTTCTTTCAGGCTGTTAAAAATGAAGTGAATGTCCCTTGTCTGAGGAACTTTGTTGAAAGCCTGTATGATACAACACTTGAACTTTCCTCAAGAAAGAAGCACTCATTGGTTAGTATCTCTAGGAAGCAGAGGCTGAAATTCTTTGTCAGAAATATCTCTAAGCAAGACTCTTGGGAAATTGCAAAACTTTTTCCTAACTTTATAACCAGTACATTCCTATTTGCAGGGAAAGTTGTTGTGCTTGCAGAAAATAGCCGTATTTATTTTAATCAAAATGTGATCTAAATCAGCCTGAATCAAACATGTTTTCAGCTTCTGGTTCTGTGATTATTAAATGGTTAGATTTTGTCATACTTGTTATGCATAAATGTTAGGAGGAGCAGAGAAAGAATGGAGTTCGCTTCTTGTCAGGCAAGAACAAATGAGGCATGTGGGAACAACTCTTTCACAGGGCTTAAATAATACATTGTAGAAACAAAAAGCTGTATAACACATGCCCTTTTAAATCCGTAACTTGGCTACTGTGCAGCTCCCTATTTCATTTTTTTCTTGTGAGATGAACAGTGGCACTGCAGTGTATTTTTGGAAGCATGAGTTGATCTGAATTAAATGAGGATCTGAGTCAGTTTGATGCTGGCCGCCTTAAGCACTCTGTCTCTCCAACTGGGTCAGTGCACGTCGGCAACGTGGCGTTAGCTAATCTCTTTTGAAGTCTTGGGCCTTTTAAGTAAAGAAAGTTGTTGGTTGTCCTCCCTTTTTCTTCAGAAAAGTCAGAAAGACTTCCCTGCTCCCAGCACTCTCAGCAGACGCCGGTCACTGGCACTAGTGAGACTGCTGGGAGGACTGCAGGAGTGCGCTTCAGCTCTCACTCGTTACACCAGTCCCAGGGGAGAGTCAGAGCATCACCCAGGACACGGTCCTGATCCGGTTTGAATTGATGGGAGTCTTGGGATGGATTTCTGATTTCACTCTGCTTGTGTTCGTGTGGCTCTATTCCACTCTGCCAAGTTAATAAAACATTCTTAAGACTGCAGCAGGGTAAGAGGTTTGCAGTACAGTTTCTACACTAAATAGAACTTCCCCAAACTGGTGGCTGTACTTGCCAAAGTCAATACTACATGCTTCAGAAAGGATTGCACAGCTGGGGCTTTGCATTTGATTGCTTGGCTACACATACCACGCTGGTGGCTACATAGTTAAAAGTGACAAAATAGAATGGATTCTTGTGAGGGTGTGATTAGAAATACAAACATTGCAAGGAGGAGGAGGAGGAGAGGAAAGGCAAACAGTTGGCAGAGGTAGCTGCTTTGCATATTTCCAGGCTTCCAGGATGAAAGCACACACTTCAGAGTCTGCAGAGGACCTTCCTTTCCAAGATCAGTGTTTTGGGAATTGGTGCACTCACTGTACAGGCAGGATGGGTGCATTCTGCTTGTCTCATTTTCTGTGTAGAAGTATCTTGCGTGAGCTAGTCGTTGAGGTTCTCATGATAGTAAACTGAGACAATCATGACATTCCAAGAGATAGTTTGTATCTTCCCTCCTAAAGCTGTTCCTTAGGTTGGGTTTTCATACTCCTGGGATGTTACTAAATTGTGATCCTGTTTAGTACCCAACTACTATAGTCTTAATGTTAAAATGGTAGGAAGGTCTTCCATGAGAAGTCTTCAGATATCCTCTCCCATATGTGTTTTGGACGTGAAGAATACAAAAAAACTCAAAAGTAATGTAAATTTCCCATTTGCTCAAGAAACTGG
>NW_009715688.1:77397-91989 GCF_000703405.1 Apaloderma vittatum | reverse complement strand
AAGCCATGTGGTGTAGAATCCTGATTGCAGATCTAGCTATAGACAGTTTATGTTATACAATATAGGAACAGAAGTTGAGGTTTATGATGTATTTATACTTTAAGCTGTGACTGAAGTTAGAATTTTAGAGTGAAGTTTGAGAATCATTGTTCTTTAAGATAAAGTTACTTTAATTTTGATGAATGACTTTAAAGTCTTGATTTGGTATATTAACATGACAGCTGAAACAGAAAAGTCTTGCTGAAATAGCCGTAAGTTTCAAAATTAATAGGTACATTTTAGCTTATTTTTATTAGTGTAACATTTACAAGATGAGTCTTAAAGTGTTGACAAAGAGAACAGGTTCTAGTATTTGAACTTCTGTGTTCTGCCTTCGGTCTTTTTTATTTTTCATTTCACAACTGCCAGCAGATCGAGGCATTGTCTATATTTTAACACAGTTCTTTAGCGTGTTTGACATGTCTCTCAGTAAATATTGTGACTGCAGATTTTGGGGAGTAATAGGCATCTGAGCATTCACAAGCGCAAAAATCTCTGTGGGTTCTGTTGTTATTTCAACAAAGTTTAGTTATTTCCATGCTATCATTTCTCAGTTAACTGACAGAACTTAACTCTGTGAGTCTGTAAAGTTGTGGCCCATCTTTGGATTTATTATACTTCTGCAAGTAGGCATTTGATTGTTTTCAGTTCATCCATAAAAGATATCTGTAACAGCTTTAGAGAAAGGTTCCTTTTAAATTGTACTGCTTAACAATGTGTTTATGTTGGCTAACATCCAAAAATGGATGAGTTAGAGCTTTAAGTTTACAGTAACTCTATTAAGTCACTTTTATGTTGTGTAGACATGCAAATAATATGGTATTGACAGCGATTTCCTCTTTAGGCTTTGTACCCTCTGGTAACATGCCTGCTTTGTGTCAGTCAGAAGCAGTTCTTTTTAAACAGATGGCATATTTTCCTCAACAACTGCCTATCCAATCTCAAGGTTAGTATCTTCTGGTTTTAATATTCTGTTAAAACTTCAGTATACGCTACTTATCTGTTGCAAATCTGGTTTAGGTAAATGTGCTGGATTATTGCTGTTAACTGATTCTATACACAGTTTAAGTCCGGACTACAAATTCCTTAGCTGTGCAGTTTTTTCCTTAGGGAAACAATTAGTATTGACTCTCTTCATATGGATCCTACTGTTACGATAGCTCTTCAAAATGTTCATAGTCTGTCTGAAGGTTTCTTTGCACCTGTACCTGAATTACTTACTTCTGTTGAAGATCTATTAGAACCTTATTTGCAAAGAGATTGAGAAAATAAACGTATTGGTATTGCAACTAATTTTATGGGGTTTTGTGAGGTTATACAAGCTTTAGAAAACATCGCTACAGCTGTAATAACTCTGATGTGCCTGCTGGGAATATAGATTTTTCTGAAGGTGAGGGAGATCGTGACAAATTATTTGACATCATTAGAGAAAACATAAGTAAAGTTGCTCCTACCTTCCAAGTGAAAATCAAATTGGAATTTACCTTGCCACCTATAATTCATTGACATATACTTCAAGTCCTCTGGCTTATAGATTAATGTGATGGCATGCTCAATCTTTAGATTCATAGAGTCATTGAGGTTGGAAAAGGTCAAGTCCAACCGTCAACCAAACACAGCGATGACCACTAAACCTGAAGTGCCACATCTACACATTTTTTGAACCCCTCCAGAGATGGTGGCTCCACCACTTCCCTGGGCAGCCTGTTCCAGTGCTCTACCACTCTTTCAGTAAAGAAATTTTTCCTGATATCCAATCTAAACCTCCAACACCCACCTCACTAAAACCTATTTTCAGGTAGTTGACCAACTACCTGAAGAAGTAGAGACCAACACCCACCTCACTAAAACCTCTTTTCAGGTAGTTGTAGAGAGCAATAAGTCTCCCCTCAGCCTCCTTCAGACTTAACAGTCCCAGTTCCCTCAGCTGCTCCTCCTAAGACTTGGTCTTCAGACCCTTCACCAGCTTCATTATCCTTCTCTGGACTTGCTCCAGCACCTTAATGTCTTTCTTATACAGTGACACCCAAAACTGAGCACAGGGTTTGAGGTGTGACTTCACCAGTGCTGAGTACAGGGGCATAATCACTTCCTTACTCTGCTGGACACTGGTACAATTTGACCCAAGGGTGCAGAACTTACTTTAGAAAGGATAAGTCAAACAACACCTCTCTGAGGAATGCATGCATGGATACCAACATAATATCACTTCAACCTGCCTGGACCAGACTTAACACTATACTACTGGAAAACAGAAATGGAGGAACTGAAGAAAATGGACTTCACTCCTGGCAATCCAGTTGCTCCTGCACCAATCACAGAAAAAGAGATAGAGGCATTGAAAAAGAAATTTCTAGAAGAGCAGTGACAGCGAATAAAATCCAGCAGCACTTATAAGTCAAGAAACAGAGCAGATCCTGGCAGAGCTGTGGCTGACTCCTCCTGTGTTCAGAAGGCCCACATCAACCTCAACAAATTCTTTGGCATCAACAGTGAGCTGGGCACTGCCAGCAGTCGTAAAGAAACCACATCTAGTACCAGTACCTCCTGTCAGGAAAGCAAAGTAGTTGTCAGATATATTATGCCAAACACTCCTTGTCCTAACAGGATTACTTGCTGTTTTTTTCTTGTTGACAGAAATACTTAAAATACTTAAGAGGCTGGTGGTGGACTTCTCTCAGTTTTTCAAAGGGAGACATGCTATGTGCTTTCCAAAGTACTGGACATCCAACCACCCTACAGTTGTATAGATCTTTCCTATGGACATGCCCATGATTTCCCTGGATGTTTCTCAGGCTTTTTATCATCTTCCCCTCAATCCTGCTTCTGCAATGCAGCTCTGTTTGTAGCAGCAAACTGGTCTACCTTTTTCTGAAAGACTGATGATATCAGTCTCAGCCCTTACCTCCTCCATCTTTTCTCACAACTCAATCTCATCTCTGAAATCTTTGGACTTTTGCTTATAAGGATGACTTCCTCCTCTGCCACAAATGCCTTAACTCATTTAGCCACAATGCCTGTTGTTTTCTCAAAAGCTCTGGGATGAGAATAAACTTTGATAAACCTCCTCCATCACTTGGTGAAGAAATCAAATTCCCAGGACTAAAGTTTACAAGGACTGACATGATGATACCTGATGAAAAATGAATTGAAAGAAAACAGATTATTAAACACATCGATTGTAACCAATGGTGTAGTTGTAAAATCCTGCAAAGATTGATCACATAAAACTTGGCATTCATTTTACTACTTATGCTGATCATGTGCTACAATCATTGTATGCTGCTATAATAAATAAAAAGAAAATTTTCTGTTACATATAAAACTTTATTGTATGAAATGTATTGTTGAGGAGTTAAATGGAAATTGCAAGCCAAGGGCAGTGTTCCTATTCCCAGACTTGTTACAGATGCCACATTGGAAGTTAGAGCCATATCCCATGTCACCTGCCTACGTGCAGTCTTGTGTAATGTGCTCTAGGCAATCCTGCCTTAGCAGGGGGTTTGGACTTGATGATCTCTAGAGGTCCCTCCCAACTCCGATGATTCTATGATTGGTGGATTGTCTTTCTTCCACTTTGAGGGGCCCAGACCAATATATGTGCAGGAATTATTGATGGCATTGATCGCAGTTTCTTTGATCAAACTGCAGCCTTTGATCTGTGATTCAACATTTGCCTGCAGACAAAAATTCTGCCTGTTGCCGTGGGGATTTGCACTGTGGGCCAGGCAAATATTATCTCGGGTCAAAGTGTACTGGACTCTTTCAAAGTTTAACCCAACGGATGGCCCAACATGTGGGAGACCACCTGATTGGACCACGTATACTTATATCCTACTCAGAAAGCCTTTAAAACTGCTACAGAAACAGAAAACTCTGTATGGCCCGAGATACCTAAAGACAATCTTGTACAACTCAAAAATTTTCAAAAAGAAATAGCAATCCAGACAGATAATCCAATTTGGTCCAGCTGATCACAGATGCAGTGTTAATTAGGCCAGCCTAAGCATCCACAGATATTTGTCCTTTCGCTTTTCGATATATGCAGTACATTTATCTGCTCTGGTTTTCATGTTAGGTCTCCACAACAGGGCAACAGCTTTTGAACTGACAGAATCAAGTCTTTTCAGAGTCAAACTGAGGTGGTTTTCAAATAGAGATTGTCAGTTTTAAGACATATCTAGTTTAACCAGCTTGATACTTAGGTTTTTCAACAACTTAAGTACTATCCTAAGAGGTAGGTCAAATGCATAAGCAGCCACAGGAATGAGGCACTGGGCAGCTGTGGTCTGGGTCTTTTTGTAGCGTCATTATGAAAATCTGAACCTTGACGTCCATTAAGTGCAGAACTTCCTTTCTAATCTGTGCTTGTAGTTTACTCTTATATTATGTATTTCTTTAGAATAAGGACCCCAAAATGGCTCGAGTTGCACTGGAATCTCTGTACAGACTACTGTGGGTTTACATGATCAGAATTAAATGTGAAAGCAACACAGCTACACAAAGGTAAGATGTGGTACTGGTAATGATAATCAGGCCTTGTATGTGCATGTTGCCAATAAAAAGGTTTTATAGTTTTCCTGAATTCCTTTGAATGGAGCCTATTCCTGTTGTGAAATGAAATACTCAACTGTGCACAACAAAATATTCCCTTTTTGAAAATGTCAGTTATTCTCTCACCTGTTAAAATTACTGTATAAAGTGTTTCTGCTTTTGGAAGAACTGAAAATCACTCTGTGCCTGGCTGAGATTAGAAATGTTTTTGTAGTAGCATGTCATTGGCTGGTTTATTGTTGCTTGTATTGTAGTAATGAAATAAAATAATTACATTGTATTGTAGCAAAGGATCAGATACTCCGTTACATTTTCATTTCAAAGTAAATGCATTCTAGTATTTTTAAATAGAGTAGGATTTCTGACTTACATTTCCTTGTAAGTGAAGTTTTAATGTTTTTTTCCCTTCTTTTACAGTCGACTTATTACTATTGTCACAACACTTTTCCCAAAAGGGTCCCGTGGTGTTGTGCCAAGAGATATGCCTCTAAACATCTTTGTGAAGATAATACAGTTTATTGCACAGGTAAGGGACAACCATGTATATGTCTTTACAATTAATGAATAACTTATTTTCCCAATTATAAGTTAATAAATCAATAAACTGTTGTCAGAATTTTCTGCAACCCCATTGTCAATATCTTTGTACATTGAGCTGCAGCAGACTTCTTTTGAACAGCAAGTTTTGATTTAACTTTATCCCACTGAAAATGGATCAAAATGGTTTCTCTCCAACTCATATGTATTTTTTGTCAATTTTTGGAATTGCCAACAAGTCAAAAAATGCATTTTTTGACATTCTCTTTCTGTCAGTACAGTTCAAAATTATAAGCTATATTTTGTCATGATACCCTGCAATATAATACAATGAGCTGCATTACTTTTAAAGCAGTAAGAGGAAAATGAAGTTCAGCATTTAGTTGACACATTTAGTTTTCATCAGTTCAAATGGGAATTGCTAAAATAAACTAACCTTCAGTGCTGGAAGCTTCATCTCTTTCATTATATAAATTCAGAAAACATTTCCACTGAGCAAAGCACTTAACAACATACTTTAAGTCTTTGAATAGGAATGAATTAAACAGATGCTTCAAATCTTCCCTGAATTGTGCCATCTGTGAACAAGCTCCTTTTATGTAAAATACTATGTTAATACCATAATTACAACAGTTTAAATGAAATAATTAAAAGATTTATTTCCAAAATGGATGATTTTCTATTTAAATGCTATAACTTTTTTTATTTGTCAACATACAGCACTGCTGAAAGCTTAGATCTGATAGTATATTCTGCATACTTCTTAAAATTCTGGTTTTATGCACGTTTAAATAAAGCCTTGATAACACTAGTTTTCAACATTCTGTTGCCATAAAGAAGGTAAGTAGCAGAAGTAAGATGCTTAATAATTTGCAATATTTTCACAATTTTAGGAACGTTTAGACTTTGCAATGAAAGAAATTATCTTTGACTTCCTTTGTGTCGGAAAACCAGCAAAAGCTTTCAGTCTCAACCCTGAGGTATGATGTGCATCTGCGTTTTTTTCAGTTATATTGTATTGTGCTACGTTTACTTTCTTGTTACATTCTAAGCATGCTTTCACCTTTGTCCAGTTTTCAGGCCAAATCTTGGACTTGATTTATTGGTAAAATACATCTGTGGACCTTGATCTGTGAAGTGTCACATTCTGTGTGCCTGTCTTATGGTTCCTGACTGAAGATTATCAAATGTGAAGTAGTGCAAATGCATAAAACAAAAAGAAACAGATAAAATTTTTGGTCACAGCATCTCCTTATCATTCTGCCGTTGTTATATGCAGTGTAACAGCCACTCACCTGCAGAACTGGCTGAAGAAGTCTTAGAAAGGACCTCATGTATTAGCACTGCGTGAAGCCAGGCTAATAGGGAGTGGATATAGTCCTTAGTTTCTTGATGGATCAACATCTGAACTTTTACTGTTTCTCAGCAACATCAAGTCCGAAAGCAATGAGATAATAGGGCTACTTTTGATGCATGTAAACTTCAGCGCTCTAAAAAAAATAATCTATGTCAATGCATCTCTGGGAGATGGCTGAAGAAGAGCCTCTGAGTTTTTGTAACAGGTTCCTGGGAAATGGAAAACGTTCTGGTCTTTTAATCGTTGCAATGCAAAGCCTGCAAGCTTTCCTCTGGTGAATTCCCAGAAGGCGTTCAGGCCACTTAGCCTCATCTTCCCCGTGTTTTCACATTGCCATTTTGGCCCTGAGCACCATTCCAGACTTTTCACTCACTATTGTCAACCCTGGGGACCTTTCAAGACAGTTATTGATCCTTTTTTGTAATGGACCACATAAGGCATTTGTTTTTAACTGAAGATCCAGTTAAGATGTGTTACTAAACGCCAGGTCACGTCCACGTTATATCTTGAAGATAAAAAGATAATGTACTAGTGAAAATATAGTTTGAAATAAAGTTTTGAGAGGGGGATCAGTGCTTATAGTGCAAATATGAATTCACTATTTATTTCATAGGCATTTTTTATAAATATATCAGACTAGTTAGTGTAGCTAAGCTACAGAAAAAAAATACTGGCAAGTACACACTCAAAATTTCAAAGTGATTGAGTAGAGTGTGTTTATTTGATTACATTACTCATTTGTCTTCTGAACTTTACAGAGAATGAATATTGGTCTGAGAGCCTTCTTGGTAATTGCTGATAGCTTGCAGCAAAAAGATGGTGAACCTCCAATGCCAGTGACTGGAGCTGTCCTTCCCTCTGGAAACACTCTCAGAGTGAAGAAAACATATCTGAGCAAAACTCTTACAGAGGAAGAAGCTAAAATGATAGGTCAGTAAGAGAATGGACAATATAGAAACTTGGGTGAGAATTAATGTGAAAATATCTTCAGTATCTTAGAATAATTTGCTATTGTTAAGTATTCAGTTGATTTCAGTATCATAAACGTATGCTTTATCGTGCATTTTAATTAAATGTGTTTTGACAAATACTGCTTTTTAAAATTATTTCAGGAAAAATCCTCAGTCGTGCTCCACAGTTGGGAGCAACCTTGTGTTTTGGGGAGGTTAAATACACAGATTGTTAAGCATTAGCTTATTTCAGTGACAAATACCAATGGATAATCATGGATATTCCTTTCATATTCTCATTTTAATTGCAGTATCTCACATGAAGTGAAACTTTCAAAATGGCAGAAACTTTTTAATTGTAATGCAAACCTGAACAGAATTGCCGAAGTCAAAAGCACTATTACCTTGGGCTTTCTTCATAGTCAATGCAGGGAGAGAATCCTGTGCTGTATCGTGCCCTGAAGGTGACTGGTTTTGCTGGCAAAAAAAGAAAATTTGGCTACTCAGTAATTCATTAAGTTCCCAAAGTTACATGAATGAAATAAAGTCTGCATATTTGTACACTGGTGACAAAGACCTGTGATGTACTGTTGCTAGATCACTGTAGTAATATCAAGAAAATGAGCAACGTAAGACTTGCTGCTGTTGAAATGTGCAAAAGACATAGTATTTAGTGCTGTCACTAATTCAGTTCATTCTGGTTACTCCTCATGCATTTAATAATAAATGTTTGCACTGATGAATTCTTATAGTTTATTAGCAATTTCCCCACTATTTTGTGATTCAATATTCTAGTTTTCATGTGTAGCATATAAGATTAAGACAGGTCATTATTTTATTTTGCCTTCTACTCTGCCATTGAACTTTAGTTGGTATCAGATCTGAAAATTTGTGTCATTTTGAAATTCTAAGCTTGCATTATATTTATCACACAGGAAAAGAAGAGATGATTAAAAATATACTGTTCAGTGTTAATATATAAAATTTCATTAAGCAAATTTAAATTTTAGCTGTTGATGAATATACAAAAAAAGTTAATTCAAGTTTTATTTTTAAAGTATTTGATGTTCATCAACTGCTACAAAGCTGTATGTCTAAATATTTTTCACATAAAATGTCATGCCATTAATTTCTCTATCAAATACATTTTAGTGGAGCTCATTCAAATTCCTTTTTTTCTTTGCCTGCAATTTTTAAACCTTGCTACTAGATCAGAGCTTTTGCTTGAGCCATGAAAAGTCATAAAATACATTGTATAACCTGGCAAATTGTGCAGCTTGATTTGGCTATATAGGGGTGTATTTTGACTAGATGTTTTCTAATTTTTTCTCCAGGAAGAATATGTATGGATATATGTAATTTGGACTATTATTACATACAATAGCATTCTTTCTGGAGGGGGCAACATATTCTGTCTCTGCATCAGGGCATCATTACTAGAGCGATATGTTATCTCATGAGGAAAACATTTTTCTTAATTCACGCAGCACAGCATGAATAAGCAGCTTACTTTTTCAAATTATATGTATCTATAAATGTCTCAAATTATACAAAAATGCATGTTATTGCAGGTATGTCATTATATTATTCTCAAGTAAGAAAAGCTGTGGACAACATACTCAGACACCTTGACAAAGAAGTGGGTCGGTGCATGATGCTAACCAACATCCAGATGCTTAACAAAGAACCCGAAGACATGATTACGTGAGTGCTCAAGAACTGTAAATTCCGTAAAATAATGAGATGTAATTTCAGAACTTTATTTCTGTTTATCATAAGTCATGCAACAGCAAGAAACAGGAACATTCAGCTTAGTATATACTTTGAAAAACTGTTTATAACAGTTGATTGTCATAGTTGGTTGTACTTCTTTGGGTTTTACAGTATTTGGAATTGAACTGGTGCTCTCAGTGTAGCCAAAATCACATGTGAATCCTATGAGTGTTTAGATGGTAGAATTTAAAAGCCCAAAGTGGAAAACCTGTGAGCCTACACTCAGAAAACTGTTTCAGGGTGTATTTGCATCACTGAACTTCAAAATGAATGCAACAAATTCTGTAAATCCTTATTAATAATAGTCTTTTGAAATTCCTATTACTATTCATGCCCGTAATCAAAATCGAATCTTAATTAAAAAAACAAGTCATTTTATGATAAGTCCTGGGATTTAAGCAATACCTCACTGGAACAAAATCAAACCACTGCATCTCAAGCAGTGTTGAACAGCAGCATTTTACACATTGATAAAAAATTATTAATGGAGGAAGTTTCCTGGAGAGAGTCCCAGTGAGGTGGGCATCTGGAAGCTTTAAGGGACACAGAGACATCATTTGACATTTGTTGAGCATGGACTGTAGACATCCCCACTGTAAGGACACCTTTCCTGTTTTTCCTGTTAGAGGGGTGGATGTGGTAGTTACACTAAAAGGGAAACAATCTGTAGAAAAAAGTTTGAGGTGCAACGAAAAGGACATTGGATTCTAAAATACCGTGAGTGGTAGATAGACTGCAATGATGGGCCAAATGCAGCTATGTTTTACAGGTGATACAGTCCTTATATTTTAATGTAATTCCTCTGTCTTTATTTGTTGCTGCAACTATGTAGATGAGATTGTAAGCTCTTTGTGTCTTTAGCGCTGTCTTACCTTATTTATATTAACTGCTAATATTACTATCTGATAATTTTTCTTATAGTACCACCCAGTATACTGCTCAGTACTCACAGCCAGTTTTCATAACCATTTTGGGTATCCAGACTTTTACAAGAGGGAAAGTGAATTTTGAAACTCACATTTTATTCCCAAAAGATAATTGCATGGTAAACCCTTGAGCACTTAGATAAGAATTGTGCTTAACCTTAGCTATAAGTGTCCTTTCTATGATTTTTCAGCATCATCATAGCATTGTTTATTTTTAGAGTCAGTGAACAAATAGAATCATAGAATGTCAGGGGTTGGAAGGGACCTCTAGAGATCATCCAGTCCAACCCCCCTGCCAGAGCAGGATCCCCTAGGGCAGCCACACAGGAACGCGTCCAGGCGGGTGTTGAAAGTCTGCAGAGAAGGAGACTCCACAACCTCCCTGGGCAGCCTGTGCCAGTGCTCTGTCACCCTCACAGTAAAGAAGTTTCTCCTCATGTTAAGGTGGAACTTCCTATGTTCTAACTTAAACCCATTGTTTCTTGTCCTATTACTGGGCACTACTGAGAAGAGATTGTCCCCTTCCCCTTGGCGCCCACCCCTCAGATGTTTGTATACGTTAATAAGATCCCCTTTCAGCCGTCTCCTTTCAAGGTTAAATAGATTTAAAAGAGTTCTACGTTTCAGGAAGTCTTATGGTTTGGTAGTAACTTTTGTGAGAGACATGCAGATTTTAAGGTTGGAAGATGTAGGCATGAAAGTTACTGCATTTTTGTGTTGTACTTTATATCCAGGTGAGCTGTAACTTAATATATACACCTGAGAGGAAAAACACATTAGAACACATTTTTACTTGTTCTTCCAAAAGAAAAAAATATCTGGGATGCTTAATTATCAGTCAGTCTTAAATCATGTGAACTTATACAAAATGTGATTAGCTGTTACTATCAGCATTCACAACAACAGTTTTAAAAACTGCCTGGTGACTGGAAAAGCCAGTATGTTGTTTTTTATAATTGCTTATCATTTCATTCACAGAACTTCATGCTTCACTAGAGTTACATATTTATTTCTTATGGGGTTTGATACATAGATACCACACTACATTTATCTCATTTTAAAGTTATTAGTTTTGTCATATGTATTTAATATATAACATATTAATATAGTATATTAATACATTAGTATTATTGTATAAACTATCATAATTATAGTTTTAATAACAAAATAAGAATCAGAGGGTAGCTAGGCAATGAGTAGTTGTAACATTTTACTGTATGCACATTCCAGAAATTTCTTTGGCAGTGTTAGACATGCTTTTGTGTTTAATGACTGATCGTTTAAGCATTTATCGTTGAAGTAGTAAATGCCACTCTGAAGAGTCTTACTAAAATCCTGACTAAGGAGTGCATCCTCCACTAAGATACGAATTTTGAGAATAGTTATAATTACTTTCCAACATCTAGTCAGAATAAGTCATCCATTTATCTAACACAAAAGCTTGTTCTTGCATGCACTTCCAAGATTTTTGCTGACGGTACCTAGCTACAATCTGATAGCGCTGGTATGGAGACACAAGCTTCCAGGTGAGGACAGCTGTCGATGTGTTCATCCAGAGCTTGTGGTGTTGGATCCTGAGTCAGACAGAGACAGTGCAGAGCCCCATGGGGCCCTTTCTTTCCCACCTTCACTTGCTCTACCCGGTAGCTCAGATACGCTGGGAACTGGAGCTTCAATCTGGATCTTCTCCTCCTGGTCTTCTGAGCAGCTGATAAGCCACAGAACACCCACAGACTTTATATTTATAAATAATTACTCATTTGCCTTCAAAAGAGTTTCCTCTCAGACTATTATTTCACATGCCTCCCATTTTAAATGCACCAACTATTTACCCTTGCTGGGGACTGATAATAAGGAAAGTCTGCAAAGTTCATTGTCCATTTCTATTTAGCAAAGATGACTCAAAGAAGACTTGGTTTGCCTGCAGACAGAATTACCAATGGCACTTTACTGCTTACAATTATAAAACATGTTTTACACTGCTTAATAATCCAGCTAGTTTTTGCATTAGCCATGGTAGTTCAAAGGGATTTGTTTATAACCAAGTTCTCAGATGAGATGCTGTATTTTGCATTTTTTCAAGTCAATTGCTGACACCTTCTTTAAAGTTTTATCTGCTAGGATACAGATACAGTGTGACAGGGATAATTCATTACGAAAATAGTTTCCTCTCATTGTACAATTTAAGTCAGTAGGTTAAAATCATATCATCACTTTGTTAATGTGATATATATTCAAGGTGAGCAATATGTAGGGTGTTAAGAGAAAGAATGTTATTTACTATGAAACTGCCTTTAATCTTTGAATTAAGTAAGCCTAATGTCAGTTTATGCTTTTTTTGGTACCCATTATTTCACTGAATCCTCTGTGTTACTCTGTAAATCTTATTTTAGGCTTATGACGTGGTATTGCATTCAGGCTTTCTCTGTGACTCAACACAGAAATAAGGTATCCAAATGCAATGTCTTCTGCTGGGTAAAGAGGCAGAGTAATGTAGCAAGCAAGACACTGGGCTGGGGTGCAGGAAAATGGGTTTCATTTTCTATTTTGTCACTGAATTTTAGTGTATTGTTAAGCAGATTACAGTGCTTCTTGGTATCTCTACCCCTCCCCCATTCTTATCTAGTTTGATTGGAAGCATATTAAGGCAGGAACAGTCTTTCTCTGCATTTTTATAGTAGGGTCCCTAAATAGGAGTTTGGTTTTTTTATTCCACCAAAGCATGTTATTGACCAATATCACAGAATCACAGAATGTCAGGGGTTGGAAGGGATTTGGAAAGATCATCTAGTCCAGCCCCCCTGCCAGAGCAGAATCACCCACAGCAGGTCAAACAGAAACGTGTCCAGGCAGGTTTTGAATGTCTCCCGAGAAGGAGACTCCACAACCTCCCTGGGCAGCCTGTGCCAGGGCTCTGTCACCCTCACAGTGAAAAAGCTTTTTCTGATGTTTTTGTGGGACCTCCTATGTTCCAGCTTGTACCCATTGCCCCTTGTCCTGTCATTGGATGTTACTGAAAAGAGCCTGGCTCCATCCTCCTGACACTCACCTTTGACATATTTATAAACATTTATGAGGTCACCCCTCAGCCTCCTCTTCTCCAAGCTAGAGACCCAGCTCCTTCAGCCTTTCCTCATAAAGGAGATGTTCCACTCTCTGTGCTGTAGGAAAGACTGTGCAGTTTGAAATGCTGTTACGCTTTGGTTATTTTCTCTATACTTAATCATCAAATAATATATCATTGAGTTAAAAATGAGCAAATAAAAAACCACATTTTGGAGTCTATCTGAACGACTTCTTTAATCTGCATTCGTACAAAATATATTGGAAGCAAGTCAGAAAAGAACTGCATCTGTTGTAAAAATAATCAGCAGCTGACACTCGGGCTACTTTAAGAAGACTTAAAGACTCCCGACCTAGTTTTTACTTTGTGCTGAACTTTGGACTCAACGACTTTCCCAGGCTGTTAGTGAGCAGCTGAGCCATTCCACAGATTAGAGCAGCCTTGGGGCTACTAAAACATGTTTTAGCTGATAATCATTGCTAAAGTACTTCTATCACAGGCAGGGATCAACAGAAACTCTCTGACCATACCTTCCTCTAAATTACACTTTTTTTATAGTGTAATAACGTGTGGCGTGTACTTTCCACACATCTGTGTCCTACTGAGGGCAACTATCTGGATCTTCAGTCTTGTTATTTGGCCTTCTTACATATCTGCTATTTGGTCTATACAACTGGCATAATATAGCTGCATTGTGATGAGGAACACCCCAACTTTTTCCTCATTGCCTCATCTGAAGCTTGTGTCATGCAAATGCTGGTATCAATGGAAGAATCCTCCTACACTATAACTGCATCTTGATATACATGCCAGTTCCTCTAAGAAAGAAACAAACGAATCAGTAATAATAGTACTGTATCAATACAATGCATGAAAAAGGGCAAAATCAAAACCATTCGTTCAATTGAAAGATTTATTCTTGTTTCCTTCCTATTTAATTTATAGCATCTAGCTTTCTGTCTGATGTTCTTAGTAGGCCTCTGGTGCTTCGTCATGTCCAGCCCTTTTGTGAAAGACTGTAGGTGGATCATTTAACACAATGACTTGTTAAGCTTAGGCAGAATTCTGTTTTAATTTTTCAGTGGTGAAAGAAAACCAAAAATCGATCTGTTCAGAACATGCGTTGCTGCTATTCCTCGATTGCTTCCTGATGGAATGTCAAAACTTGAGTTGATCGACTTGCTAGCAAGGTAAGCTGCATTAAAAGCCTGCTCAGATGGAACAGAGTGAAAAACTGAGCTGCACAATGTTTATGTCTGTTTCTTAGACAAAACTACATGCTTATAAAAAGTAATCTATTAATGGATAAGACATAGAAATCCTGGCATCTTGTTACAGCCATTTTTCACAGACTTCTAATTTTTTAAGAGTGGGAACGTCATGAAGAACTCT
>NW_009715688.1:0-77366 GCF_000703405.1 Apaloderma vittatum | reverse complement strand
TGTAGGTTACATCTCAATCAGTGTTCTTCATGGTTTTCACCATTTGTTACCTTTTTTAACCATCACAGCATTCTGATTAACAGGAGAGAACATCTGTGTAGCTGAAAAACATGGAGATACCTGTTTAGTTTTGATTTATGATTCCCACCTGTCTGTTTGGTAGAACAGAGTGTTCTAGATGTGATATCTTTAAAAAAACTTTTATTTTTTAAAATAATATTATTATTATTATTAGACATAAAATTTAAAAAAGAAAAAAAAAAAAGAGTAAGTTTAAGTCACATAACCTCCCTACTTGGAATCCATTGAATTTATCTAGGTAGATTTTAATTCACTGAACAAGGTAATTTGCAACACATGACTGCTGAAACAGGTTTCAGGACATAAAATCAGTGATTTCCTGCAAATAATTATGATAACAGGTAATGATCAGTACAGAAAAGTCTGTTACATTTCAGTTCTCGTATGGAAGTCAGATTCCAGCATGTGTTATTTATACATAAGTGGATTATGGTAGTAAATGGAGCCACAAGGATCTTGCAGCCTATTGCACTCAGGTAACTGTGACAAAGAGATCTTTGCCACTCCCTTCTTGCTTTTGAAATAGCTGTGAGGAATGACAGATGTGGAAACCAGAGGGTTACATGCCAAAGCAGTTCTTTCTACTCTATGAACACCCAACTCCCACTGATGTGCAAAAACAGTGAAATAATTAATTCTGCTAGTAGTAAAGAGTGCAGACAGCCAGTCAACTAAAACTGCAGCCAGCGATAGGTGGGCCGTCGTGCATGGCCAGCCTGATTGCCCTGTGTTTACATTCCCTGCTCTAAAGCACTTGTGGGTTGCTTTAAATCATCACATTATCAAAGTGTACAGATACCACATTAAATAGTTACATCAGTTCTGCCTGAGCGAAACAGAAAAGGACATGTTTTCCTTTAATTAAATATTTTAAGTAGATTTCTATCCGTAGTAATGGCCTTAACTGAGCTGATAGAAAGCACATATCCATTCTTGTCACAGCTTTTCCAGTTCAGACCCTTCGCTGCTTGTGTGCTGGTCTGGAGACCAGCATTGATTTCTTCATAAATTAGTGCTTCTCTCCTTAAGTCTCACAATTGTCAATATAACCACTGGTCTACCTTTATTCTGTTGTCAAAATTCCTGCAGAAAATGTCGGTTGTGATTCTTTAGCCCCAGTCAGTTGGTAAGCATTTCTTGGGCAGCTTCCATGCTGGGACAATACAAGCGGTAGGCCTGCTGAGTTATCTGAGTCTGACTGTGAGAGGGAGTGAGACAGCAAGAGGAGCCGAGAACAGCATCTCCAGAGCGACTTGGAAAGCAATTAAATGCTCAGCCATTCCCTAGCAAGGGGACCTTTGGGCAGCTATTCTCATCTCCTCCATATACTCATCCTACGACATCTACAAGACATTGATGCGGTTTTAAATCAGATTCTCAAGTATAAGCAAGGGAAACACAATTTAAATAAAAGTAAGTGGATGCACGACAGCCTGGAAAGCAGTTAACAGACAGGTTGTGCTTCAAGGAGACATACAGCATGGTGTTGAAATAATTGGGTAGGCTCTCAGGATTGCAGAGCAGGATCACAAAGTGAACACACAAAAAATTGATGTTCCTGTGAAGAGTCAAACCTTATTCACATATGTAAATATAAATAACTCCAAAGGATCCTTGAAAAAGTTCTCCTGGGTCTAATCAGTACCAAGGATGTCTGATTTAGAGAACAACATCCAAGCTGAGACATTGCAGTTGAAGATGAGACTGGCAAGAGAACAAGATAAAGAACAAAAATTGAAAGAATTAGGTCTATTTAGTCTGGGACAGCATGGACTGAAAACATTTTACGAAAACATAGCTTCAGAGAATAAGTAGTAACCTTTTTAATGTAATTGCTACCTGGTCTGATCTTAATGTAAGTCTCTAGACTAGCCCAGCACCAGAGCTGCTTATACATTCTCTATAGCATCCCATGTTTACTTGAGTCTGGATTGACTTCTTCTCCCAGTTATGAAAAAGTAGTCCCAGGAGATCTTTGCTGTTCTGGAGAGCACTGCATTACAATATTGTGTGTTTTCTGGGTCAGAGACTAAAGTCAATACAAGGACAAAAAACTTGGAAGAGGTGAGATTTCTATTCCCCCATGTTTTTGAAAAAAAACTGAGAAGCTGTTCTGTCAGGGATTTGTGTGGAGCTGTGTTGTTGAGATGGAAAGCTGTTAAATATTTTCTTTCAAATAAAGTTAAAATAACATCTTTGGGTTAATGGGTTCTTTTATTCACAGTTTGGTGTGAATTTTTCATCCTCACAACAGATGTGTCTTTTGGCTGTTTCCAGAAGGAGTCTGTAACTCAGCAGTTAGACTTTCTTCCAGGACAGCTGTATTCAAATTATAAGCTGTAAAGCAGATGTCAAGTATATACTGTACTTTTTGCCCTTTCACTGCCCACTGAAACCATTCATTACAAATTCCCAAACGGGTCTTAAATTTAACTGACTCAAGCGCAAACAAACAAAGTAACAGTTACTTGCTTCCTCAAGCCGCTGTCATATAGTGTTAATACATAGATGCATTCTTATGCTCAGTTTGACTCTCATCTCATTTGATGTTGCCCTTGCGCAGTAACTTGGTTTTAGAGACGCATGTCTTTTGTATTTTCTCTTCCGTTATTACTTTGTGTCATTGTGGAAGTCATTTCATGGATGACTTAATCACAGTCTCAGGGGTTTTGCTTGTTTTTCTGGGTTTGGCATTCCAAAGAAGAGACATGAATGGTCCTTTTTTAGAACAACAAAATACTGGGTTTCCAAATCTATATCGAAAGTCATGTGGTTATTAAAGCGTAACAGTTATTTTTGGAGTTACATTCACCAAGGGTGAAGTTTCATAGCAGTCACTTTCCTTTGACTTAATGAAATGTCCCCTGCCTTCCAATTAGGCAGCTATAATACACCAACATTGTTACGAGCCACATCTCGTAGTACAGTTACAGCTGAATGGAATTTGGTTCCACTCCATTTGGCCGCTTTGTATTTTCATTCGTAGCTTTCTGTCCATTTCTTCATAATGCGTCCTCGTTTTCAACTATGTAGATTAAATGTAGATAAAATACTTTGAAAATGAGTTCTAAAACACTACAGAAAATTACAGTCTCATGGGTAATTAAAACAAAGTACATCATAAAGGCGATGAACCAAAAACTGCAAAACACACTGATCTGGATTTACTTTATTCTACCAAGCTACCAACACAGAGGTGGTTTGATAATTTTTATGTCAGAAGAAAATAAAAAGATTTTTTATATTGGAAAGAACTTGCAACAGAATGCAAATACAGAAGGAAATAAAATTTGAATATGAGATCTAAAATTGCACCATTTTTCAGAAGGACTTTGGGGGTGTCTGGTGTTTTTTTAAAAGAATGGAAAACCCTCAGTCTGTTTTTCCTGTTTCCCTAAGCTGTTTAAAATATGAAGTACTTTTGAATTCAAATGCTTCTCTTTATTTCTTTTGAAGATTTTCTTTCAATAATTGTGATTTGTTTCTTGGGTAAAGATTTAACTGTTAGGCAGCTGAGGTGTTGTGATTCTGTTATTTTTATATTGAAAGTAAACAACTAAATACATAAATTATGAAATTATGTATTAACCTGTAAGCCTTTTGTCATCATAACTAAATAGAAGTTATTTTATAAGTGAGTAAATCAAAAGTATACTTGGTTCTGAGAGAGAGCAACATTGCCAAATCACATACCTCAAAGATACTATCTTTTAGGAGTGGAACAAAGACTTCTTTTGGATCCATGAATATGTTCAGGTGCTGTTGTAGCAAGAATTATGGTACAAAAAGAGGTTAAGGATGTTAATTGCGGTCAGTAATAATGAAACTGTGATAGCATCATTGAAATCTACATTGTCGTCGGGAATTTTCTGTCAGTGTTAAGTTACCAAGAAACATATGCTCTTTACCACAATAAACACCCCTTAGATTTTTGTTACCTACTATCTACTTCTACTTCCAGGCTGTCTATCCATATGGATGATGAACTTCGACACATTGCTCAGAATTCTCTTCAGGGGCTACTTGTTGACTTTGTTGACTGGCGGGAGGATGTTCTCTTTGGTTTTACTAATTTTCTGCTACGTGAAGTGAATGATATGCATCATACCCTTCTTGATACATCACTGAAGCTGCTTCTACAGCTGCTTACGCAATGGAAGCTTGTAATACACACTCCAGGAAAGGCTTCTGAACAGGGGAAAACAAGATCTGGAGAGGTATGAAATCAAGAGATCTGTGTCCTAACATTTATACTAATTGAAGGCAGAAATTACATTCCTTGGTATTGCTGTGGTTTATGTATTTTGTCTTTACTCACCTGAGAAGAATTCACTACAGAAGATTTTTTAAGGTAATTAGTTCAGATGTCTTTTGAGGACAGCCATGTCCTTGTGTAATACAGCAGATGTTGTTTTTGTTGAGCAACATAAGAGAATGCATGTCCAACTGAAATATGCACATCAACAAAAGCACATAAAGTGAAATATGTGTATGTAGATGTGGCAGAAGGAGATTTTCCCAGGACTGAAACTGATTGATAGTGCTGCTGGGAACTCTGAGAAGGGTGAAGTGGATCTTCCGTTCCTGTAGCCGTTTCATTTGGTTGATTCAAAAACATCAAAGAACTCGATTGTTTCTACAGCCTTCAGTCTCCATGTGTTACAAACATTCCTGGGAGCTGAACAGCTTTTCTCCTGCTCCTCCCATCTGTACTGTCCCACAGATATTTTCGTTATGAGAGATGATTTTCAGGCTTCTTATCTCCTAACCCAATCACATTGAAAATGTTTTTCTGTGGGCAAGCATGATGTCTGCTTTATATCACAGAGGACCATTAATAAATAGGTAATAATAATATTATGAAAAATGCAGAAAAGAGAAATCCTCACATACTTTTCAGTAGATACTGTTACACTTTACTGGTGGGGTCAGGTTCTAGAGGCTGCCTACCTAAGGTGTTGCTGACTACCGAATCAAGGAAGCACCCGAGGACCTGCTGTCTGGAGTAGAGAAAGTGTGAATTCTTCATGATCTGACTTATCTGTTCATTTTTCTAGTGTAGGATGGAACAAAGCAGGTAGTTTAATTGCAAATTAGAGGGAGGGGTTGGCCCAAAGGATTCTTCTTACATACTGGTTTTGTGGAACAAGGCAACTTAAAGAAACAAAACTTGGTTGTCTGAGGGAATACTGTGTCTCCTACTTCAGCATTTAGATATTTAGAATATTTCTTGGAGACTTGATTTTCAAACACATTTCTTCCCTCTTGTGGTGTTCTACAGTTGATACCAAATGGATCCAGCCACAGGATACAGTCTGAAAGAAGCCCCTATTCTAATGTACTGCATGCAGTTGAAGGATTTGCATTGGTTCTGCTGTGTAGTTTCCAGGTTGCTACACGTAAACTCGCTGTTTTAATCCTCAGAGAGATCCGTGCTTTATTCCTGGCCCTTGGCCAGGCAGAGGTATGATTTTCCTTTTCTGGAACTTTGAATTGAAATTTTCCAAACGTAAAGCTCAAAATTGCTATCACAGTTGCTTTCATCCTAATTGCTGGGGTGTAGCAGGTATGCACTTAGTTTATAAAAAAAGCATTTGATCTGAGCTTACCATTTCTGTTTCCCTTAACACTACAAATGTTTCCGTGTACTCAACAATGTAACATTAGTAACATGCCCTGTACAAGAAGGGAAACGTGTACAGCAACGTCATATTTTCTCTGTGAATTTAAAAGACATTCTAAAGCCTTTTTTTACTGCATGGATCATTTTTGTATTGTCAGGGTTATAAATTTGTGTTGGAAATTAAACTCATTCCTGTAGCATACCATTTTGTAAAAAAAAAACCCACAGTGTAAGACACATTTAAGATCATTCACATACATTTTCCTTGTATAGTAAAGACCTCTAAGTCTTTTTTATGGATGTAGAAATATGGAGAGTCTTGTTGTGTGTTGGCGGTCACAGCTCAGTGAGCCATCTAGATGCCTAAGAACACAAATATGTGTGTTCATGGCAAAGGAATGCTTTAATAAACAGTAAGCTAATTTTTCAGTCTTTTGATACCAGCTATCCAAAGTCATTTGGGATTTTCTGATATGTGCTTTTGTTCAGTAAGCAGTGAGCTACAGCCACAAATTAACTTCATTTCAAACCATAGCCTGAACTTGATTCTGAGATTAATATGAAAAAAACAAAATGCACCCATCATTACCAGTCAATTTTTTTCAGCTGTTTTAGATTCATTTCATAGTTTTTAGGTGGTTCTTTTTCATGTACCAGAAAAGTAAGGAGGGAAATAATTTGGTCAGAAGAGCAGTTAACTTGTGTCCTCTGTGTTATACAGGATGATGACAGGCCTATGATTGATGTCATGGATCAGTTGAGTTCTTCTATTCTTGAAAGTTTTATTCATGTGGCTGTTTCAGACTCAGTAAGTACTACTTTATTGTTACTGCTAGTGTTTGCATAGCATGTGGACATAACAGGTATCAGACGTGAAATACTAAGAATAAAGCTGCTAGAAATCATACAGGTTTAAAGCTCCAGCTACCTACCCAAGAGTTCTGAGGCTTTCCACAGTGTCTCAGACAATCTGTTCCATGGAAAAATCACAATATGAATATAGAAGCTATTACCTATAAAAAATATATTAAAAACTTTGTGATCAAAGCTACTTAGATTCTGGACCTGTGACCTGCGTCCAAACAAACCATTGAAAACCCCTCTATTTCCAGCACTAGCTAATGCCTGGGGACTTGGAAATTACTCACTGCTATCATCTGTCCCAGAAGGAATAAACTTTAGCTCCCTTGTGTACTTGGAAGTAGCCCTGCCTGCAGACCTAAGCCTAAACCCTGGAATAACTCAGGGTAAATCCCTGCTTTTGCTCTCTCATGGGTTTAATGATCCTAGTGTGCCATCAGAGGCAGCAGGGATGCAGGAAGCATTTTGAATGAAAAAGTAGCAGCAGAAGAACTGATACTGAGAGCAACTTGTTTTGTGAACTATTATTTGAGATTAGTGCCCTTGTCCAGAGAGCAGAAGCTATGTGCTTTGGGCACTTTTCAGTCTCATTAACTTTAAAGCAACAATCAGTGCTTGCCACGTAAGGGCCCTTTCCTGGAGTAGGAAGGGGACATCGAACTGTACAGCTGAAAACAGGTGAGTTGTGGGGTTAGAAACTGAGCGAGCGGGAGATATATTGACTCTGTAACTCAGGAATTAGGAAATGGAGCTGAAATAAAAGCACCTGGGTTAGAGTGTTGCAGTTTCTATAGGCGAAGGTTTGGATTTTGTGCTTTAATTGTATATGTAATACAGCAAAGCAAATGTATTGCCTGTGTACCTGGTTTCTGACAAGTACAGCAGGGAGTGATAATCTAGTAATTACTTTTGTAGCAGTGGCTGCAGGATGCAGGTAAATGTTTCATCCTGTTTGAGGTCTGATAAGTGAATAATGAAGATGCCAAAATACATGAGCTTTAAGTTTTCATTTCACAAAATTGTTTTCTTAGGACAAAATTTAAATTAGAGGAATGGTTTGTTGATGTGAGAGCCTTGCATGCCACTGAAGGTAGCAGGCTTTAAAGTGGATTAAAACTGCTTAAGCACCTGCTTCAGCTTATTAATTTCCTACACACATATTTCAAACGCCCTGATGAATTCTGAAGAATATTAATAGCATTGGTATTTATCGTATTGTCATAGCACGTAGGAGTCTTAATCATAGGGTAAGGCTCTGTCTGGCTGTTCAAACAATGAGCATGAGGACAGTCTGTGCCTGTCACAGACTGCAGCATCACACAAGGGGCAGTGGATGAGTGCAGGCAGCAAGGAGAATAGCAAGTGACAATGAGATTATATTCATAAGCATAAGCATTAGTTATCGTCGAGTTTAAGGGCAAGTTCTTGTGCCCATCACAGTAAATAGGAGGTTTAAGGAAGAACCAGAGGGGAAATAATGAGATAGTTCTAATCAGCATTTGGTAAAAGCTCCTCTTGAGTGAAAGGGCAATGTGACAGGAAGCATAAAAGTATTGGTATAAAAAAATCCAACAGAAGTTGGCCATGGAGCTTGAAAATAAACACAAGTACTGAGGGCATGGCAGGGAATAAATAACTGTCACTGGGATTTTTTATCTTTTGTCTCCGTAGACAACAATCCCATTAACACACAGCGTGGATTTGCAGTGGCTGGTGGAGTGGAATGCCGTCCTAGTGAACAGCCATTATGATGTGAAAAGTCCTTCCCATGTCTGGATATTTGCACAGTCCGTTAAAGACCCATGGGTTCTCTGCCTCTTTAGTTTCCTTAGGCAGGAGAATTTACCAAAACATTGTCCTACAGCTCTTAGCTATGCTTGGCCGTATGCTTTCACGAGGCTACAGCTGCTAATGCCTCTTGTGGATCCGAAGTAAGTGGCAATCTGCATTTAAGTTTCATTTTTATGAGTTGTGTGATTTTAATACAAGCTTTTTTGAGTCTCATGTTTCAGTATCAGTTCATGTTTCAGTATCAGTTCACAAATCCTGAAAAGCATTATCCAGATACTCAGTTTTGAGTTTCACAATTGTAATTTTTAAGGTGGAAAGCTCCAGTTTTCAGCCTTTGTTGATTTTTTCCTGTGTATCATGTCATGTTAAATAGAGGCTGATGGATACATAGCATGTTTTATTCCCTTTTAAAATATTTTGATATACTATGTAATTAAGACTGGGAAATTATTTTAATAACTTCATTTTATTTTTAAATTCTAGCATTCCTGTTAATGCAAAGAAAACAAGTACAGCAAGCAGTGGAGACAACTATGTTACTTTGTGGAGAAACTATCTTATTCTCTGTTTTGGCGTAGCAAAGCCCAGTATTATGAGCCCAGGACACTTGCGTGCTTCAACACCTGAGATCATGGCTACCACTCCTGATGGAACAGTGAACTATGATAACAAGGTGATGCATCCTATTTCAAACAAATTATTAATTTAGGAGAGTTTTAAATTGCATCAACGTGCAAAATCCTATCCTGGTGAAAGTATTTCACTTACTTAAGGAAATATTTTGATATATGCAAACTGCTTAAGGCACATAACTATTAAAACATCTGTATACTATGTATCAACATGATATGTCAATAAATATTTGGCAAAAATTAGGGCATTTTCAGAATACTGCTTTTTTTTGCCTTATGGGTGATACATATTCAAAATACTGAAGTTCTGACTTTAGAATGTCATCCTCTTTGTTTTCTTGTAGAGCACTCCAATGTGTGAATTAATAACATTATTAAGCAATAAGGCAGATTTGGGAATAAACATTGTATGACTATTGGACATGAAGGAATATTGTATGAAATACAGTTTCGAGTAGTAGCAACCTGAGAGGGGCGACAGCTCCACAAATGCAATTACTGGAATATTTTAATGAAACAACAAATAAAGTAAATTACAATAATTTGAATGAAAGCAAACAGATTTCCCAGATATATTTATTTATTAGGCCTTATTGAGATGATTGTGATGTAGCAGACATCCAGCTGAACCTGGTGTACTGACATCCCTAGTAGTAAAATCATTTCAGCACATTTTTTAATTGCATATTGATTCTTCGACAGTGTTTTTTGTAAAAAAAAAATAATTATTCCATTTACTTAATATTGATAATCCTGACAATTAAATGTCAATAATTTCTTCATATATTTTAGGCCATTGGAACTCCATCTGTTGGAGTCTTACTAAAGCAGCTAGTGCCTTTGATGAGACTTGAAAGCATAGAAATAACAGAGTCACTTGTGTTAGGATTTGGAAGAACAAATTCCCTTGTTTTCAGGTATTTCCCTATTTATCACATTCTCAATTACTTGCCTCTAATCCAAATGCATTGTTTTTGTTGTAATTGTGCAGATTTTTATTTACAATTTAGATATTTGTCTTTATGTGTTGAATAAAATGTTGATGCTTCTCAGAGGAGACTAGATTTGTTTACTTTTTTTTTTTAATTTAGGGAATTAGTAGAAGAACTTCACCCACTGATGAAAGAAGCCCTAGAAAGGAGACCAGAGGTTAGTTGCAGAAATTAAATGTGCTAGTTTGTCTAAACTGCAAAATTAATTTTAAAGCAGTAATTCGCTCTCTTTGAAATACAAAGATACTTTTTTGTACTAAAGTGGCAAGTTAAGCTCTGTGTGCAACAAGAATTTTGTTAATTGTGTTTAAGAACATAGCTTAAAATAATTCTACTAAAATTATTGTAATTTAAATTCTATCAGTGATACAAAATGTGCAGTATAGAAATCCATTCTGAGGGAAAATTTCCAGCCTAGTATGGAACCTCCTCATATGGAACTCGATATATTGGAAATTCGCTTTAAATGTCTGTAAAAACTGCCCTGTAACACAGCTGGGCTACAGACACATTTCACAGCAGCGTTCAGCTCTGCTTTGTATTTGCGGCGTCGGCAGGGTCATCTGTTTCAACTTCTCTTGGCTACATTTTTTCATTCTAAATACAACAGGTTAATTGACAAATCTATCAGTGTTTTCACCTTCATTATAGTACTCTCTTTTGTTATAATAGATAGTAGTGCTAGAAAGGATCCTAACTGGTCATCCAACCTGTCTAAGAGAAGATGAACTAGTCTTGTGTCAGTCCTGACAGGTGTTGTCTATGCAGCTAAACAGGAAAGACATGGGGAGAGCTTCAGAACTGTTGCTCTTCTGCTCAGTTTTCCCTTCCTGGCTCAGTTCTGGACCAGTCCAGCTGGCTCCAAGACAGAAATCTGAGGTGGCTCACTTCCAGGAACAAGCCCCAGAAGGCACCAAGCCACCAAGCACAGTCCTCCAAACTACTCCAACTGGTTTTGCCCTGCTATGCTTCCTGTCATCCTGTACCAGCAGCCTGTAGGCCGAGTTGCAAAAACAGGTTAAAGCAGGCAGTTTGTGGTAAGAAACTGGAAACAGGCTGCCCAGGGAGGTTGTGGAGTTTCCTTCTTTGGAGACATTCAAAACCCTCCTGGACGCGTTCCTGTGTGACCTGCTGTAGGTGATCCTGCTCTGGCAGGGGGGCTGGACTAGATGATCTTTTGAGGTCCCTTCCAGCCCCTGACATTTTGTCATTCTGTGATTCTGTGAAAACATGCAGTGCCACGTGGACGTAGCCAGCCTTCTTCAGGTCTTCTGGAGCAATGTGAATAGGAGGCAGCTCTGCTGAGAAGTCTGCATGGCTGCATGCAGAAAATGATGTTGTTGCATTAATACTGCAATCTAGACAGGTTTGTTTACCTGGTTCTCCAGCAGTTTCAAACGGTGTGTTCACCACTTAGTCCTCCACACTAAGGTGTTGTCATGGTCACCTGGTGTTCTGTCCCTGTTTACTGGGTCGTAGTCTGTGGTAGAAAAGCCAGAGAATGGTGATCAGGCAGAAGTGAAATCGTTACTAGGTGGACAGAGACTCTCAGCTATGCCCAGTATGGAAATAAACAACTATTAATTCACTTGGTGGGTGCTTCATTCATTTTGAGTTTTATGTTGGACAATTCTTAATAATTCTGTGTCTGGCAAATGTTAACTACCATTTCTGCTCTGTGTTGCTTCACACCTCAGTTCACTTGTGTGCCTTCCATCCCTATGAAGTCACTCGTTTGAAGGTCACTTGTTTTGATACTGGGCAGAAGTGGATTAATACTCATTAGTGCAGCCACTTGCCTCTCCATTTATTTCTACCTGCACAGCACTGAAGACAACTTAGACTTGAAAGGCCTTTTCTAGAGACATACATATCCAGTCTACCCTCAGGAAAGAAACTGCAAGAATGCAGAGATTTATAGTGTGCTGTAAGAGCAAATTTAGCACATAGAAATGTCAGTAGAGGAAGATGAGAACAAGAGACTGCAATGTTAATTTCTGTATTGCTGCTGATACGAACAACTGGGCCAGCTTCCTGCAAGCAGCACCACCAGTAAACCCAGGAGTGACTGTGTGGGTGGTGTAGCTGTAGCGAATATGGAAGGCTTCCCTGTCAGAGGCAGGTATCCAACCCATCAGAAATAATGTCCTTGAATTAGTGTATGCTATGACTAGAAAGAAAATTACCAGCACGGCCAAGAACTGCAGGGGTAAACCAAAACAGACGTTACACAAGATCCACCACATGGGCATTGGCACAGAGCTCGCCAGATCGCCTCCGACACTGCTGTGGGATGCAGCTGTGCCTGTCCAGTACTGTGTTACAATAAAACTGGGTTTTTTCTCTACATGTGCTTCCTGGAAGCTAAAAGGTGTAAAGGGAGAAAAAACAGGGCTCTAAATAGAACAGGTCAAATGGCATAACAATTTGAATAGAACCTTTGGCTGGGATGCTGCTGACAGCCAGTCCTGGGTCAGCACACCAGGAAAATATCCCAAGCATCTCCTCCTGGCCATCAGCAAAGACTGACTACTGAGTGAGAGAAGCCTTTGATCCAACTCAGTATTGCCATTAGGACATTCTGAAGAGGAAAATTTGATCTTTCTCTGAGCTCCTCTTGTTCTGGTGGCAAATTTCTTTGAGCGCAATAGCAGCTCTTTGACCTTCTCACGTGTTCTGCTTAGTGCGGATGCAGGACACAAAGGAACAAGTCAGTTTAGCCCCTTGGCAAAGAACAGGCCTTGTTGCGTTCACATCTTTCAGGGCAAGACAGAAGACGGAAAGGACAGCTTTCTAGACGATAATGAGATGCAATGAACCAGTTAACAACAGTGCAGTCCTGTTCTGGGGGAGGACCATGTTAACTGTGTGTACAGCCACTGCAGTGAGCACAGCCTAGGGTGTCCTAGAGTGGTGTCTGCTAGGAGCTAACTTGAATATGGATGTTCATGCAGCTGCAGCATTGCCAAGTTCAGGAATGTCTAATCACTAAAATATTTTCCTGAGGTCTGGATATCAGTTCTGCACTCTACAATGCTTCCAGCACCAAACTAGGTGGTGTTAAGCTAACATGAATATCCCTGTGACCTGAGAATAGCATGATTTTTGCACTGGAACCTTGAATATTAATTCATTTTTATCCAATATTTCATTTCCACATTTTCAGTGGGGATGAAAGTAGCTGTTAACAGTTTGTTCAAGAATAGTTACAAAGAGAAAAATTTGACCATACTTACTTCAGTGTTGATGCATAAGCACGCTGTTATGATGAAATATCCGAAAGCAAACAAATTCGTTCACAAAGAAGATGCTGGAACTGTAATTCTTAAATGTCACTACTGTGACGTTTCTGAAGTTATTAGTTTTTAATGTAGGCACTTATGCATGTAAAAAATGGTTGTTTTTTTAAATTTCAAGAATAAGAAACGTCGAGAACGTCGAGATCTACTAAGACTGCAGCTACTGCGAATTTTTGAACTACTTGCTGATGCTGGTGTTATAAGTGACAGGTAGGACAATCACTCATCATAAATACTGATCTTTAAGTGAAATAGTTCTCAGTGTTTGCAACACTCAGTTTATGGCTGTATGTTCTCTGAAGAATTGTGTAATCTGTGAGACATGGAGAGATTTTTATGCATTTCATCAGAAAGCTGTAAGTATAACTACACTGTTACCCTATATTAATGTACAACTTTCCTTTATGTTAGTACAAATGGAGCCTTGGAAAGAGATACATTAGCCCTTGGAGCCCTCTTCTTAGAGTATGTTGATCTGACTCGCATGCTTCTGGAGGCTGAAAATGATAAAGAAGTTGAAATCCTTAAGGATATGAGAGCACATTTCAGTGCAATGATTGCCAACTTGATTCAGTGTGTTCCAGGTATGGTGCTAAATTATATCAACGTACTATGAAATTGTTTTTAATACATGTGTTGGAGAAGTATTTTTTTTATGTCTTTTTTCTGTGCTTTTTTCACTGCTTGTGAATTGTCCTTTAATGAGTATAAAGGGGAATGGGGAGAAAAACATGTTCAAAAGTCTATTAAGGATCAAATGAAAAAACCAGTAAAGTTTGATGAAGCTTATAATATTCATATATAAGAATCACCTCTCTAAAAGCCAGCAAAGAAATTGTCTGTGACCTCTGGGAGCTCCATATTTCTTTGACATAAGGCCTTATTTTCTTCTGTTTGATTTTATTGCCAAACTCTTCATAAATTCGGACAGGCCTTGAAGAATATAGGTAGGCACAGAAAATGTACAATAATACATATAGTGAAAAACTTTCCCGAGGTGATGAGGCTGTATCCCATGTTACCTAACACCAGTTATATAGCAAAGATTTCTCCAACTGATTTCATGCTTTTTGTATATTACATCAGAAATGTAACTCCATTAGCAAAAAAAAAATCTTAAAAAAAAAAAATCTTCTTTAAAGGCCTCCCTGTAGTTACTGGAAGATGCAGACTGGAGATCACGCAGTCTGTTTAAATCTGTGATCTCCAGATCACTTATGACAGGACGTAGCAGCATTGGTAGCAACAAATAGAGAGGAATTCAAAAGAGTAGAGTAAGAGAGTAAATAATGTACAAATGCTTTCATGTAAATTTCTGGTATGCAAATTTTATCAAAGTTGTATAGTTGTTTCAGTTATAAAATAAAAAAAAAATTACATAATAGTTGCACAAAATAAGGAAACACTGGCATCCCTGCTATCTCATTTAAGATGAAACAGCCACTTTGTATGTTTTGAAAGAATACAATAATAACTGATGCATTTCAGTAATCCATAGATATATTTTCTGCTAACAAGACAGCCTTAGAATACATCAATAGCTAATAAAGCCATAACATTTAACTCTCAGCAAACAAATGTTTATCATGGAAACATCTGTCATCTTTAGCCACTCTTCATATTGATTTGTGTTAGTTTGTTTTATTCGTTTGTCTAGTTAGACTTTGTTGGCTTCGGGCACAGTTTCTAGGTGAAAAATAATTGGCAAGTAGCAGTTGTCTCTTTAATAAACGTAGTACCGCCTCTGCCATCATGTTTTGCTTAAGGGAATTAAACCTGTTGTTTAAAAGATTTCTCTTTCTCTCTCCACATGGTTAAGAATTCATAGATATTTTTCATTTGTTCATCTAATTTAGCTGTTCAGAAAATACACCACATCTTCGTCGTAATCAAACTGGCCCCAAGGTTCTTTTCTTCCTGTCACAACCTATTACTGTGTTAGAATAAGACATATGTGTTTTTGGGGCTTGCGTTTAAAGAATTGAGAAAAACAAGTAAGTATTTGCCACTAAAGAAATGCAAGAGGCAGTGAAAAGCCTGATGCTATAATTAGTTTCTTGCATGCTGTTTCTAAAGTCAGGTGTATGGTATTCCTTCCAATTTGTCTAACTACATACTAATTCAGAACTGAAGATTCTTAGAGGTAAGATGCATCTTACTCTGTTAGATTTTTAAAAGAAGCTTAAATACTTTGGAGTAAATATATATTGAACATTTAATGTCATCATCACTGCCACATGAATGTGTATTTAACAATAACAAATCACAACTATTTCTATTTCTGTTCACTTAGTTCACCACAGGAGATTTCTCTTCCCTCAGCAGAGCTTGAGGCATCACCTGTTCATCTTATTCAGCCAGTGGGCGGGACCTTTCAGTATTATGTTCACTCCGCTGGACCGTTACAGTGATAGAAATCATCAGATTACAAGATACCAGTATTGTGCATTAAAGGTATTAAAGCTTCATGTCAAAATCAGTGATAGAAATTTTCCAGTCAAAATACAGCTTGTTTTGGGGTTTATTTCCTTACATTTCACAGATATTTGAATTGGCATACTTGGTGCAAGCTTGTGTGTGTGTATGTGTATGTACAGTGTTATCATAGAATGTAGCAATATGAGCCATGTAGACATTTTTCAGACCTAATTATTTTTAAAACCAGAACGCATTTTAAAATTTCTCTTAGCTGTTCATTAACAGGTTATCAGATTCAGTGAGAGGATCTTAGGCTCTGAAATTAAATATAGTGCCATTTCAGTATCACATACATATCTCAGAACTGTCTCCCACGCTTGCCTGGAGACATGCTCAATAATAATAAAACGCTTTTTCAGCAAAACCGGTTGCAACTCTCCCACATAAGTAAGCTGGGAAAGTAATAGATTATGTACTCATATAAGCTGTATCACTTGGTGTAAAACAACTTTCATTTTTGCAGAAAGATATTATTGAAACTTCTGTGTACTTTAGTAGGTGTGTATCTTGATTTGTGAAGACTGGGCAAAATGACAGTATCTTGAAGAATGGGGAAACTGCGCTATAGCATTCCATCCAAAATGGTTAAACTAAGCATTATCTCGAACCCAGTAACATCTATCAATGTAATTACCAAATTCTAGAAAAATGAGCTGTTACCATTTTCACTGTAATTCCCTCAAAAAGAAAATAAGTGGCAGTCCTGTTAGCCTGGATCTGAGCCCAGATTATTTCAACAGGTTCATTCATGTTACTTTGTTGTGTAACTGAAGTTTCTTTTGGTTTCAGGCCATGTCAGCTGTGCTCTGCTGTGGACCTGTATTTGATAATGTTGGCCTTTCCCCTGATGGATATCTCTACAAATGGCTTGATAACATTCTGGCTTGTCAAGATTTACGTGTAAGTACTCGCCAAAATGCAACACTGATGGATAATTGTAATTTCTGTATTGGGTGAGACAGGAGTTTGTGATTGTGAGAACAATAACTGGATACATTTAAGCAGGAAACAATAGTTTCATGCAAGGTTCCAATATATATGCCAAAAAAAAGTGTAATTAGTTTAAAAGCATTTGAATAGTAAAAGGATTACTATTTATGAAAATGAATGTAGGTAAATAATATATCTAAAAAATTGCCTTCTCGTTCAGTATTGTGTGCAACAGAGATAATTTAAACTTTTCATCTGCTGATAAAGGTTAGAAATGGCACAAGCTCAAAAATACTTGTATTTCGATTTGTGGTACTTCTACCCACCTACTTCAAGTTTCTGTGGAATAAAAATGCAGAATCTCTTCTTGCGTGGTGACATAGATGTTCCTGAAACAAATCTGAGTGAAAGAGAGTGGCTAGGTCTTCTAGAGAAGTCAAAGGGATAAATGATTCAGGAGAGTACAGAAAAATTTTTTTTTAAAAAAAAAGAAATTGTAATTTACTATTCTTGCCATTTTTCATTTCTGTGAAGATGGGTTTTGACTTTGTAACCACCTTGTCATGTTTCTGCATTTGTAGCTGATTGGACTCTCTCTTTGAATTAGGAGGGGTAGACTGGTGGTTTACATCAAGTGGAGAGAACAGTGATCTTTTCCTTTGTGTTATCTTGCACTTTGACCTGCTGTTCTGCCTAAAAGTCTCTTACCACCACAAGTGACTGTGATTGGTAAAAAAATGCAGACAGCAAAACCTAAAGGTTTGTGGAACAGCTAGAGGATACATGCTGTTGAAATGGTAATGGAGTAGCACAACAAAAGGTTGGACAAATCAGAAGAAAGAAGGGACAGCTGCAGAGAAAATGTTTTGGAAATTAGATAATTTTTCGGAATGTTGGTGGGGATGGAGCTGTAAACATATGTGCAAGTGGTATGTATAATTGCAATTCTTATGGATGTGGGAAAGAAGGACAAGAGAAAGGAAGAGATACATTTTTTCTCCTGAGACATTTTCATTATCAACAACAAATGGTATAGCACCATGTCTAATTCATTATTAGTATACCCTACTCATAAAATAACTGGGGACAAAAATTACCTTTCTTTAACTTTTCCCCTTGAAATGCAAAATTTGGCTATGATTGATAGATGAAATTTGTTTCCTTAAGCTAATCACTATAATTCATGGTTAATCATTGTAAGGAAGGACTGTAATTAAACTGCATTGCCTATACAACTAGTTCAAATTTAGAAGAGAAGGATCCTACCTGGTCCATTTGGCAGTCTGTACAAGTAGTTACTTACATGTAGTAACAGGATATTAATAAACATTAGTGTCTGATGTTCCAGTACTATAATTTACTGAGGGAACACAAAGGCACAGTCTGAGCCTTAGTTGTGGTGTGTTGGTAGCGGTGTTGGTACCAGAATTAAGTGATACAAGGTCTGTGAGGAGAGTTGTTAGGTTACTCGATGTAACTGGATTAAACATAGAAGTTTTCATACCCCCAGGCTTGCAAGAGTTGCTTTTCTTTGTCTTTGTGCTTTTGTGTTAGTCAAAAGAAGGATAAACATGGAAGTGTGTCACTTTATGAAACTCCCATGAAGTAGGAGATAAACATTTAAGAGATCAGTTAACTAGTACAAATGGAAGTTGCCCAAGACACCTATACAGTGTCTTAGATTTTCCGAAGATTCTATGCTTAATTTTGGAAACTTCCTTCAAAAATTTATTTTATTTATGTAGTCTTTGTGCATACAATTTTCTTCCAAGTGAGGAATACGGAAAACTGCATCAAGTTTCAACTCTGCTATCCTAAAATAAATTTATGGGTTTTTTTCATTTATTTTTACTTATTTTGGCTAAGAATTGAAGAGAATGAACATACCTGATTTCAGCAATTATTTTTTGACATGTATTTGTATGCTCAGGTTCATCAGCTTGGCTGTGAAGTTGTAGTCCTGTTGCTAGAACTGAATCCTGATCAAATCAATCTCTTCAACTGGGCTATAGATCGATGTTACACTGGATCATACCAGCTTGCCTCTGGATGCTTCAAAGCCATTGCAACTGTGTGTGGAAGCAGGTATTAATTAATCTATTAAGCTACACTTTCAAATATAAACAAAAATGAACATTTGGCTTGTGTTGCAAAGAATTGTTAGTCATACTCTTATATCCTCTCAAACACCTCTTGGGGACTATATCACTTCATTGCCATTATTCTGAATACAAAGTGTTGTGCTTGGTGGACGATATATATTTGCAATCTGTGGCATTTTTGTGCTGTTTTACTCAGGAAGATACAAAATAACCACAACACTTTAATTTGAATATAGTTCTTAAGTCTAGTTTCAAAACATATGGCATGGTTTTTCATTTACTTTAGAAAAGGAAAAATGTTTTAAATCTTACTGACTCGAAAGTCATTATTTCGTTTGTTTTTTAGTAGGTTTTCATTGGATTTGGCGGTTTCTGTAGACTGCTATCAACATTGCTGCTAATGCTAAGCAAGAATAAGCTACATGGAGACAGAAATACAAATATTGCTTTTGTGTCAGGCCATCGTAAAAATCTGTCCTTTTTTATTATTATTATTTCAAGACAAAATATATAGAGAAATTCAATGGTATCCTAAAAAAAAAAAAAAAAGAAAAAAGAACACTTGCATCTAACTAAAATCTGCAGATTTTACACTTGACAGAAAGTAATTTGGCAAGATGGCTGATCAGCATAGGTCAATAGAGAAGTACTTGGGCTATAGCAAATCAAAACAAGTCAAATGTTTCAGAATTCATCTGTAAAAAGATTTTGTTTTCACAGGAACAACTAGTCTGTAAGCTGCATTAGACTGAGATTTGAAAAATATGAATGGAATTTAGTTTTAGTTTTTGCAAATTCAGGTTTTTAAAGGTTTTTTGTTTGTTTAGTGAACACATAAACATATCAGGTTTTCAACCAGTCTTGTGTTACATATGCCACTGTGTCCTAAAAAATAATCTTTCCCATACCTGCGGTAAAAATTGAGAGTATGATCTGCATGAGGATTTTTATTAATATTTGAAAGCTGTTAACAGTTTTTCCTCTATCATCAATCAACATGTTTATATAGAGAGGCCGCTGCTTAAACTACTTGTAGAATGAGCAGTAATGTATCTCAGTGCTGATGTCCATATATCTACAAAGAAGCTACTTCCCTTAATTTCTTTCTTATGATTATTTTTTAAACTTGGTAGAAGGACTAAGAGACAGGTGTAGAGGATGGATTGCAGCTAGTACATGGAATTAGCAAGATTCTGCCATATCACACATGAATTTGCCCTGTTTTTTAACACTAATATGTCCAAACAGGCATTCTGCAGCCATTCAGGAGCCCAGTAGCTTACATCCAGGATGAAAAATTTTTGGTTCGCAATTAAATTAGGTGCATTTACAAATCATCATGAGAAAGTGGAAGTCTACTTAGTGAAAATCCAAATATTGTGACTGGGAATTGCCTACCTAGCAATATTCTCATTAAATTAATCCTTTAATATATTTACCCGTGCAATTAATGTTGACATTGCAGAGAGTGGAGTATTTGAAGCATTTCTTCATGTTTGCTCCTTGAATACCATTTTGACAGAACTGTTTAACATCTGGGAATGTTCATGTCAGAGATAGATGGTGTCTTTACTCCAAAGGGACTGTTTTAATAGTAGCTTGGCTTAAGAAGTACTTTATCCCTGAAAATTTTCATGGTACCCATCTTCCCTCATGGGTGTTGGCCTGTTATTTAAACAGTTTATGTTATAGATTAAACTGAATTGTCAAATATGGACACAGGTATTGCATTTCTCACTGTTGGTAGCTCAGTGCATTCCTAAGCATTAGTGTAAGGTAATTATAAGAAATCCTTTCTTTCTTCCCATTCACTATGATCGCCCTTTGATCAAGCAGCGTGTATTCATAAGAGCTCCCTTTCCCATATTCTGGTGGCAGAACAGAGCAAAAAAAGGATGGCATTTTCTTTAGACCATATTACGGAGTAAATCAGAGGGAATATAACCTGCATTCTTCACCAACATTCACAAAAAAATGTCCTGTTTATTCTTCTAGGAACTATCCTTTTGATATAGTGACGCTTTTAAACTTAGTGCTGTTCAAGGCATCTGACACCAACAGAGAGATTTATGAAATTTCCATGCAACTTATGCAGGCATGTATTTGCTCCTTTTTTTGTCCTCCTGTCTTTGGGGCTTTTTTGTGAACTTCTCATAAAGTACTGTTTATTTGCTTTTTAGTCTTGCTTTGAAAAGAAACAATTAGGTTTGACTTGGCTATAAATACTTATGGGAATATTTATATAAAAATGAATGGAAAAATATTAGTTATGGTGTCTCTCAAATTTGGGGAGTCTACTCTGAAACATATAGATCATTCTCTGGTATCTAAACTTGAAATGCTGACATTGCCTGAATTAATCAATTTTCATTGTCTCATTGCATTATTTCTTTGTCTTTTATAGATCCTCGAATCAAAACTTTTTGTTTATTCAAAAAAGGTAGCTGAGCAGAGACCGGGCAGTATCTTGTATGGTACACATGGCCCATTGCCACCTCTTTACAGTGTCTCACTTGCCCTTCTTTCCTATGAACTAGCAAGGATGTACCCTGAGCTTACCCTTCCGCTCTTTTCAGGTACCTATATCTACTTGACTTCTTATGTATTTTGCGTTTTTGTATAAATGATAGACATTTTCCACCACTGAACAGCAAATCTGTTTATAAATTTAGCTTGACCTGGTTTTATTCTGGTTCAGGTCAAATCAGATTTAGGAATGCAATATATATTTCCTAGAGGTTTTATACAAAGTACAAAGCAGCTATTTAAAAACTCTGTTTGGGGACTCTATCCCACTTGTGTCATCTTAGGGTAACTGAAATCGCAAGAGGCCTGAATAAGTTAAAATGACATTGGCAAACTACTATAATGGGTTATCATATTAAACATAATGATTCTTCTTATATATACATTTATATAGATGATACTGGTGAGGATAGAATTCCTCATTTTATATAAACATGACTAATTTTGAGAAGACTGATTGGCCATGTCCAGTTTTACCAGTGATTCAAATGACTCTGAGTGATCTCTACATTCTGTTATTTCACACATCTGCAAACTCTTAGTATCATTTTTTCATCTATCAGAAATACATTTTGTTGGGGTTACTGAGAAAAATGTTAAAGAATCAGACCTGCAGGAGCACCGTTCAGAATATGCCCACTCTGAGGCCATTCCTGGGAACAATGACATACTGAAACATGGTCTGTTTTAATCCATCTAGCGTGTTACTCTAGTTTTTAAATAACAGAACATAATCTCTGTAATCGTGGGAATTCTTACTGGTTCTTAAAATCTCTTTCTGTTGTTTTTATTCAGTCTGTAGGGGCTGGAGGAAGGGTAAAGGAGCAATACCTCATCCATTTCTCAGTGCCCATGATACCATAAGTTATAAATAACTCATGTAGTGAAATTCTGATAGCCCATTTATCTCAAAAAAAAGCAAATATTGTACATTATTACTGTTATCATCTATTCATGTTGCTGTAGTGGCTGTGTCATTTAAAAGAGTTCAGAAACACAATCCAAATCAGAGCCCCTTTCTATCCATCTAGAATCATAAAGAGGGAGAACAGTGTATGTCTGGAAATTGTTTTTTTAAAAAAATTTCAGTGGGGGAAGAAAGGAAATATTAACTGTACTGATTTTACAGAATTCTGGTAAAGAGAGTTAATGTGGTTCACCTTGGCAGGAAGCCCACCATGTTTCTTATCCCAGATTTTCCAAATGCCTTTCCTTTACAGTGCCAGCTCTTTTTTTATAAACTATATAAAGTGCTATATACAAGCTCCCCTGGACTGGCAGCCACCTATGAATTTTATAGGCCTCCCCATAGGAAATAAGACTCCTAATATATGCAAGGTGGTTTTGTAAACTCACTGCCTTAAGATTTGAGTTATAGCTTAGAAATGTGGAGGCTGATGGGGCACTTGTAATTCTGCAGAACACTTTTATATGTTTATTATAATTCTCCTACAGCTCTTGAAATTCTAGAATAACTGCCAGTAACTAAATTATCCTTTTTCCTTTTTATTGACATCAGCTTCACTTAATACATAATATAAGCTCAGTAACAGGGAGTGACTTTCTCTTTCTAAGCCCAGACTATGTTAGTTATTTTAGACAGAAGACCTGACCAATTGCTTGCTATTAGTGAACATTAGATTAATGTTTCTCTTCAAGAAGCTCAAGTACATGGTTTTTTATGCTTGTGGTTTGCAAGGTAAAAACCATCAGGCAGTTTGATACATGTCAGAAATCTGATTTAAAGTGTGTTTAAGGTTTCCTTCGTAAACTAATGTGTTGTCCTTTTAAACTTTTATTATTTTAGAGGTAAGCCAGCGATTTCCAACAACACATCCAAATGGAAGACAGATCATGCTTACCTATCTGCTACCATGGCTTCATAATATTGAACTTGTAGACAACAGACTGCTCCTCCCCGGTTCAAGCCCTACTACTCCAGAAGATGAACTGAAGGACAAGGATGGGGAAATAGCAGTCACAAGTGGACTAAAAGGCAATGGCTGGGGCTCTCCTGAGGCCACCTCCCTGGTTCTCAATAATCTCATGTATATGACAGCCAAGGTAAAAAAGAAAAATGAACAAACCAAACTGTGAAACAATTTCTGAAATATTGAAACTTAGGTTTCTAACCAAAATAAGTTTCTTCCCTCTGGCATCAGAAATTTTGCGCTGGAACACTCTGTACTAATCAGACACAGCGCTGGTTTTGAAGTTCCTTCACTTTTTCTTTTAAGGAGAATGCTAAAACTGTTCTCTTTCAAAATTTGAACACATAGATGTATTTTACCCTTCTTAAAAAGACACCTTAACAGTGAGTCCATTAAGGATTAGTTATAGAGGAGCTAAGTTCAGTTCCCTCCTGTACCACCTCCCACATTAATGTCTAAAGCAGCTGATGAATGTTTATTTAGGGGTGAGAATGAGCACCTGGAATTTGTCCTATGGAAGCACTTGTACTTTCTAGGAAACAAATATTCTTTAAGAGAGAGAAAATGGAAAAAAATGGTATAGATTTCTAAGAGGCTAGTTAAAGCATTCTTTTGTAAAAGGGAAGGTATTTTTCATCCCAGGTCCTGATAAAGGACCAAAGATTACTTTTCTCCAATTACTTTTTAACATAAAATGCCTGAGCAGCTGGTAGAGAAGGTACAGGGAATCCGTCTTTTCTTTCTCTTTGCTGAGCTGCAGGCTGCTGTACGACTGTGCTGTGCCTGCTCCGGCACTGCTTTTCCCGGTTTCGGTACATATCTCTGAACTGCTAAATACAAAAACTCCAGGAAGTAATGCATGGCACCTATGTCATATAGGACAGTCATTCACATTTCCTAACCTGCTCAGAGTTAATCCTCTCTTGAGCAGAAGGTCTGTATCCATGCTACATAGCAGCTGATTCTGGATCTTGCCTTATGTTGAGGCCCTGTAAGTAAAACAAAATTATTATTTTGTTTGATTTTTGTTGTATGAGCATGTGTGAAGTAATGCAGGGTCTGCGCTTTAGCCCACCAGAATGGTTTTTTTGATACGTGTTGCATATCCAGGCTTGTGAATTATCTGATTGTACAGAGTCTCTAGAATGTTGTTAGAGGAATTTTATGGGCTGGAAACAGATGCAATGTAGTCTCACCTTTACCACCTGTTAGCAGCAGTCCTCAGAGCAAGTTGCTTCCAAAACCACATAAAGTTTTTGTTCAAAGGTGAACAAGTATGATTCAAACCATATTGATTGACCTCACTTTGAGGCTGTATGTGTGATAAATGCACTGGCACCTGGGATGCCAGTGTAAATGACAGTAGATATAGATGCCAGTAACAGTGTAATGTAGCTAATATTTATTAAATCATTTTCAGTAGAACAGCATGACCTGGAGATTGCCACTCCTATCCTAGCAGAATGTCAGTCTGTGCAGTGGTTACAACAGTATTCTTGAAGTAGGAGCCAAAGATTTTGTATAGGAAACAGAACAACTTCAGTTCTAGACCCCCGCACCCTGGATCATGCACTAACAGTTTAACTGACTGGACAAAAGGGAGTTGTTGTCTTGCAAAAGAGAGTAAAAGCTGCTCATTTCCTATGTGAAAGCAAAGGGCTGTCTAATGCTTAATTCTGGTAGGATTTGCTCAGGAGAGAGACGCCAGATTGCTCACTACTGTGAAGGCTGAAGCACTTAGGTACAGACACACAGAAACACCACAGTTACTCGAACAACTATAAACGCCTTGATTTTAGGATCACCTTTTGAATTTATGTTCCTGAAAGATATTTTATGTCTGTGTATGATTTAAGTTCTTCTGTAGATCTGAGCCTAAATATGTTCAAATAGATTTTATGCTCTGAAGTATGGCAGGTAGCTTTTGAAAATACTGTTTTGTCACTTTTTACAGCATTTTACTGTTGGCTTTGCATGAGAAAACACTCTAAAAGAGCATGCCTTAGTTTAAAGACGTGCTTATTTCAGGAAGTGTATACTTGTGTTCCTTTGCAGTATGGAGATGAAATTCCTGGACCAGAGATGGAAAATGTCTGGAATGCTTTGGCCAACAATGAAAAATGGAGTAATAACCTTAGGATAACACTGCAGTTTCTCATTAGTTTATGTGGTGTTAGCAGTGATACCATCCTTTTACCTTATGTAAGTATTTGCACTTTATTTTATTTACTATTGGTTGCACCGATTTTAATGAGGGAAACAGCTATCACCTGCCGAAAATTAATTTCCATTTCAAAAATACTAAGTATCAACATATTCCCTCACACGCTGTACAAACTTAGATTGCAGGAATAAATGAGTCAAGAAACTGAAATTCAAGAAAGGACTTGAGCACTGGGAATCTCATTCTCCAGCAGCTGAGCACACCTCAGTTCAAGCAAGAGGTGGACTCCTCTCAAGCAAGGAGCAACTTTGCATGTCTGTGTATGGGGCCGGTAATAGAGACTGACCATAAATTGCCAGAATGAATGAGAAAAAATAATAAAATATTAAATATTAAAATATTTTTCTTGTCAGAATTGCATGCAATTCTGCAATTTATATATAGATAATATATATTTAAAATTTTATTGGAAAAACAGAATAGCTCTTCAGAAGTTAAATAACTTTCATGAAAAATGAAGAGAAATAAAAGTACTAAATTCTTATAATTTTTCTCAGTAATCAATTAGTTTGCAAAGAATTTGTTAAATTTATGATTTTTCTCGGTAATCATTTAGTTTTCAAAGTATTAGTTTAATTTTTATAGTCCTTTAAACAAGGGATATTGTATCATAAATGGGACATCACGTGCTATGATCTAATTAGTTTGTTGTGAAGATTTAGATGTTCCTTCAGAAAAGCATGTGCTTTTAAGAAAGTGCTACAATTTTTCAACATACTAGGGTTTTCTGTGGGACATCTCAAATGGCACAAGAGAGCTAACCTTTCTAAGCTCTTTGTCGTTTCAACTTTTGCCTTTGCATGGCTGTCATGAATTATATAACTGTTCCTGTGATGTGTAAGTCAAACTGTGCAGGATATTGTTATTATTCAAGTTAAAATAAAATCAAGGCTGTCTGAGAAAAGCAAGCTAGTCCAATTCCCATGTTCCTTCTTGCTCAGTTGCTGGGTGAAGCAGTCTAAATTTAGTAAATTTTCCAGCACAATTACAATATGCTGTTTTATTAGTTACTTTCTCTTTATTGATCGTCCTGAAATAATTTTGAAATTACTACTAATGGGATTAAATTTATCTATAAAGCCTCATAAACATACTTCACTTACAGTTGCTGAAATAATACGTTGCTTAAAGTGTTTGTGGTGGCTGCCATGGACAGTAGGCTAAAGAAAATACAGAAGACTAACAATTTTCAATATGATGTTGTATCCTGTTGTAGAGCTTACTGTTTTATATTCTCGAATCAGTGCATCTATGCAGTCAGTGTTGCCTAGTTAATCAAAAGAAGAAATATTTGAAAGTGGAGGTGCTTTAAGAACAAGCTCAAAGTTTATATGAGAAGAAGACAAAGGGGTTGATCCCGAATATCTTGAGGGTAATTAAGATCTTTGCATCAGTTGTGGCACAGTGACAGAGGCTCTCTCAGTGTTGGCCATGCTTTAAGCAGGAGCTTAGATGAGAGACCTCCCAGGTTCTTTCCAACTTGACTGATCTTACAACCCGTGACAGACTTAGGAAGAGGCCCAAAGGTGGCCTCCATCAGGAGGGGATGTGCTGGCAGTGAACAAGTGGAAATCACAGAGATAAGAGATAAAATGAGGGCTGTTGTGTTTCTGACAGCTTACAAAAGGCATATGATTCTACGAATAGGGGCAGTTTTCTAAGAGGAAGAAGTAGTCCTGTGCTATGTCTCATTTCTAAATCTATAGCCTGAGTGGAAATTCCTGATAAACGTGTGTTCTCTTGCCCAGGAGGGCATACGTCATCCACCTATCCAGATACTTGCCAGCCCAGTGCTTTCAATACATCCTTTTTCCAAAACTGTTGCCATCCCACAGCTCTGAGCAGCCTGCCTCAACCCCCCTTCCTACCCACAGCACTTCTCTCTTCAGTTTCTTTCACAGCCTCTCACGGGTCTTTCTCCAGGACAGTACAGTCCTCTTACTCCACAGAGCAGTTTTGGCATCTCCATCTTCATCTGCTCAGCATCTGCTGTTTTGCCTGTGGGACTTCTCTACCTCCCAGACTTCCACTGGCTGTTAACAAAACAATCAGGTCTTCGTTGGTGGTGGCAGCTGACAAGGTTCCTGTGTTTTCTGCCACCCTGTTAGTTTGTTTTGCAATGTCAAGTTAAAAGTCTGAATCTCAGATTTTGCAAAATCTGAAAAAGTGTTCAGCTTCTGTAGGAGGCTTGACTGTGCTTATGACTCACCCCCTAACTGATAGCTTTGTCTGGAGTAGGAAAAGACACCAGGCTTATCACACACATCTGCTCAGTGTTTTGACAATACCCTGAAGTTTACAGATAAGGAATGATGACTAACTACACAAGACTAACTACACTACACAATTATGCTGATACCATAAACATGTATCTTCATTATCATGTAGATAACACACACGCTTTAGCAAATAAAGATAATTCAAACAGCTTATCAGCACTGTTCCAGCTCACCTGGGCTCGAAAGACCACAGAGTTCCAAAGTTGCCAGCTTACCCATCTCCTTTTGGAGCCCTCTGTGCCCCAAGGCAGTCACCAGCTGCTTCATGCCTTCAGCCATCTGTTCTGCCAGTGTGGATCCAAGCGAAAAACATGCCTGACTTTCTCTTTCTTTTTTTTTTTTCAGTCAGCTAAATTCGTTGCTTTATCTCTTTATGTTTTCTTTAAGCATTATTTCCAAGTGCCTCAGTGCAAATTGCTGAGCTGTTCTTTCTTTCACATAGGTACTGAAAGATTTCTTAGAGTATTTAATGAGTTCAGAAACCTCTTCAGCAAAGATTTAGTGTAAGGAAGAAGCCCTGTCTGGGGTGAAAGAAGCTGGAAGTGGCACTGTGAGCCCAACTAGCAATGAGCCTTGGAAAGAAGGTGGATTTGTATCTGAAAAATTTTTAGGACAGTAGAGTAAAAGAAACTTTTCACTACTTTAAGCAAAAGGAAAGGAAAGAAAAAATAGAGAACCAGTCAGGAAGTGATTTTGGTGGAATTATAAGAACAGCAGTACTTGGTGAGGCCAAAATGCAGGTCAGTCGAGTATCAGCTCCACTGCAGGCATCTGTTTAAAAACAAGGCAAGCACAGAGGGATGCTTCCTCATGCGGTCTCCCAGCTCCAGCAGCTTGTGAAACAAATGTTTTTGATCCAGAGAGAGTTTCTGCTTTTAATAGACCTCAGTTTGTGTTTTTCTTCAATAATTCAGTCAAATTTGATGAGTATCTCAGCAGTCCTAATTTCTGTGGTGCATACAATAAGGTTTGAGGTCCTGTTAAAAGATTTATGGAAATTCACAGAGCTTCTATAAATTATAATGTCAGATTTTTCAAATCAGGATGCATGAAGTCTGTATACCTGATTGCTCTGCCTTTCTTGGATGTGCTATTTCTTTGATTACAAATATAAGTAGCTACTCAGAGCCTCATGTTCTTTGTGACTCTTTCACATCAACCATATCAGAAAATATAGGCATGAAGTTTTGGATGGATCTAGCTTTCTAGATAATGTTTGCTCCATTCAGGAGAGTAAGTCATCTTCAGTGGAAATTCAGTACTCAGGCTATAAATCTCTGAATGTGATCAGAGTTAATGCTGGTATCTTTAAATGATAGGTACAAAATTGGGTGGGATTTGTGTATGTATGTTACACAGTTATATAACGAAACAGCTCATTTGTGGATGGTAAGCAAAAGCTTGGGGTGATTAGATCAGAGATTCACTCTGCTCAAAAAATGATATCAAAGTGAGCTTTTTTATTTCTGTATGAATGAGGTGAATGCAGTTCTGTGACTGTTGTGTCTGTCCAGGAGTAACATTTACATTCTGAATCTTTTCAGTAACGCAGTATAACATGCACTGATTTCTTCAGAAATTCGTTTTGGAGAGAGTTTGATAATTGTTATTTTCTTCTCTAGATCAAAAAGGTTGCAATATATCTATGTCGCAATAACACTATTCAGACAATGGAAGAGCTTCTTTTCGAGCTGCAGCAAACTGACCCAGTGAACCCAATAGTCCAGCATTGCGATAATCCTCCATTTTACCGTTTCGCTGCCAGTAACAAAGCCTCAGCTGCAGCTTCTGGTATGACCTAAATATACTTTTCAGTTATGCTCTCCTGCTCTTTTGAGTCTTCATCTCTTTGAAGAAACAATCTCTTGGTTTGACAGCCATTCAGATCTGTCTATACATAAAGTGCAAGTTTCAGGGCCTTGCTGCACATCTAAATTACGGTTCTTTTTGATTCCTGATGTTGTATATGGTTAATTCTTTCAACTGTTTTAATGGCATATTACCAATATTTGGTGCTGTTCAGAACTGATATGAGGTGGTTCTTCTACTACTAGTTTCTCAGAACAAGAAGTCATCATCAATGATGTGATTACAGCAGGTACACCAAAACCAGCAGTTTCCTGAAAACTGAAAGCCTCAAGTGTGTGGCAGTTCTGTTTTCCAAGCCCTAAGGCTATTGCCAAGATGCAGTAATCGAAATTAGTTAGGAGACACCAATCACAAATTTAATCTTGTTGATATTTTGCCAAAATCTTGAAAAACAATAGGTTATGTTGCCTGAGAAGGAGCTTAGTTTAAGGATTGGATGAGCATCCTTATGTTAATCTAACCCTCGAAGCATGTAAACTTTACACCATTCAGCCATGCAGGCAGGTCCTGGTTTGTAGAGGTAGCTGTTCATTCATATGAGGAAGTACTTGCAGGCAGATTGCTTTGACTGTGGCTGCAAAAAGAAATTAAGTTATGGGCTTTTATTGCTTTGCAATTATTGTCTGCTGCATCTAACAGGTGTTTTTATTGACATCTCATATACAGGAACCACCTCTAGCAGTAACACTGTTGTAGCTGGCCAAGACAGTTTTCCTGATGTTGAGGAGAACAGAATGGTGAAAGAGACTGATGAAAGGTTTGTGGTTTGTTGTTTTTTTCTCCAAAATGCGTGTGTTTTCCTAGGCTAAGAGTGAGACGTTGGCCGAAGTTCTGCATTGTTTTGTGAGGAACTCTGGCACTCAGACTGATTTTAAGTGGCGCTATCACAGGAAGACCATTTTAAAATGAGCGTATGTAGAAGTTTTTTAAAAAAAGCTATTCACATGTTTCTGGTTCCTGACTGTTTAATAGTAGATTGCAGAGGAACATCTGTTAAACCTACATTGAATTAATTGTGCTAAGTAGATCATGGTCTCATAGGAATTATCCACAAAGGAGAAAGGAAATCAAGAGTGTATACCAAATAACGACTACTAAAATCTTTAGGAAAAATCAGATTTGATCACACCTGTATGTCATATTTATACAAAGGTAAACAGAAGATAACTATGCTTTTATGTTGGTGAAATATGATGTACAATACCCTGCTATCAAATAATTTCCGTGACCTGTATTCTCCATTTGTTTCATACAGAGTAGAATTCATCTTCATATTATTTTACTTAATTCTCCTTTTATCTTTTTTTATGCCAGGTAAATATGTCAGTAATTGTCAGTTTGTACACATTTATTTAGGGAATTTATTAAAATACAGGAGAATGAGATACTAGAAGAACAGCAAATGGCAGCATTAAAATGGCTTGTGATGCCTTTTTGGCACCTCCGCAATAAGTTTATCTTGCCCTTATAAGACAGACATACTTTGGAAACAGTATAATATGTCAATGTATAATTGAATACTCTGCAATAATAATTATGCACGTTAGTAAGAAATGGAATTGAATGTTGCATAGAGAACCTTCAATCTTGTTTTGTTTGATGTGGTTGTTTTAGTGTGGTTATTTGTAAGTAATTTCCTAGCTTTGCAGAAGCAATGATATTTTTTCATCATCACTAGTGTGTGAGCCTCCAGTATGGCTTCTCTCACTCCACTTCAAGCCTAGTTACACTGTCAGCGCAAGGAGATGGAGGAGGCCAAAGGACATCACCAGTAAAAGAACTGATCGTGATCTGTGGCAGATTTAAGGGCAACTGTGAACAGTTTGTTCTGGCCCTCGTATCCCTTAACTCCTCTGCTAGGTCTGCTCTGGCAGTTGCTGGATTTTCCTATTGAAGGGTGATGTGCTGCAGCTTTTGCTGCTTGATACCTGTGCAGGCTTGGCTTTGGACTATTCAGTCAATTACTGCTTTAGCAGGTTTCCAGAGTTTTAGCCATGACCATGGTCTATGACAAAATACTGGCCGTGGACAGTTTGTATCTCAGTTCAGCCTTAGCACAGTTTCTTGCTCCAAGAAAATCACACATTTGCAGCATGAGAATTTTCCCTCTGCTAAATTTTAAAAGCTTGTGACACAGGAGCACACTGTTATAACTCAGAAACTGGCTGCAAAAATCTTTTGTGGAAAGAAACCATTACATTCACATTACTCTCTACTTCTATATAAATATGCATGCTTAAGGAAATGGGGTTTTTTTGTAAAGGAAGCATATAGTTCAGATATTAGATGTCAGTCTGTAATTTTAATGAATATTTTTCTTGTATTTGAAGGTTCAGTAATGTAATCAGAGCACATACCCGACTAGAATCAAGGTATAGTAATAGCTCCGGAGGATCTTATGATGATGACAAAAGTAAGTACTATTTTTCAATTTCATTAAGTTTCTCGTGTTTCCATGGGAGAGGGAAACATTCTTATGATTGGTGGAGGCTCTTTGTTTAAGTTCTGTGTAAACAGTAGTTTAGCATCACCTTATTGACAGTGTCCTTATTTTACCTTCATACCTCATCTAATTAATCTCCTTTGTTTAACCTGGGCTCAGGCAAACCTATTTAAAGACCAGGGAATTTCACAGGAGGCAGCAGGAGAGGATCCTTCAGGAAGTAAAACCTTGAACAGGGAACTGCTTGAAGAGTCCAGTGCAGAGCCACAAAGGTGATGAAGGGAGTGCAACATCTCCCTTATGAGAAAAGGCTGAAGGAGCTGGGTCTCTTTAGCTTAGAGGAGACTGAGAAGTGACCTCATTAATGTTTATAAATATGTCAAGGATGAGTGTCAGGAGGACAGAGCCAGGCTCTTCTCGGTGATGTCCAAGGGGCGAAGAGTGCAAGCTGGAGCACAAGAGGTTTCACAAAAACATGAGGAAAAACTTTTTCACTGTGAGGGTGATGGAGCCCTGGCACAGGCTGCCCAGGGAGGTTGTGGAGTCTCCTTCTCTGGACACTTTCAAAACCCGCCGGGATGCGTTCCTGTGTGGCTGCCCTAAGGGATCCTGCTCTGGCAGGGGGGTTGGACTAGGTGATCTCTAGAGGTCCCTTCCAACTCCCAACATTCTGTGATTCTGTGAACCTTTCATACATGGCAAGGCAAAAGACTTCCAAGAGCATTACAGCAAGTATTTTGAATTGTCCCTTTTGCCAGTATTTCCCTCCAAAGCAAGTGCTGGTATATGAGCACAGAACCACAGAATGTGGAACAAAAGTTTTTTCTTATGTTCTTGTGGAACAAAGCACAAAGAAGAGATACAGGAGTTCCCAAAAAATGAGGTCTTATCTCCTCTTTAGCTTTTCTTTGCTGCTTGCCATGAGTTTCTGGCTGCACTGTGCAAATCTATATTAGAGAGGAGAGTGAGACGGGGCTCCTGAGCACACGTGTTTTTCTTTATGTATTTCTGCTAAACAGACCATAAATGGACACTTGATGCTCAGCAGAGTTTCCAAAGAAAACCTAGCTATTTCTGTCAACTCTTGAATGACAGTGTAAATTTTGGGAGTTGTACAGTTTGGCTTCGTTTCTGGAGTGAATTGTAGGGAAGCAGATTTTGATTTAGGCCCTAAGCAAATGTTAAGAGACCAGTCCCTTTTATTGACTTTCATCTTTGGCTTAACAAAGCCAGGCTAACTAGTATAGAGGCCATTGTGTCTTGGTGCTACAGACAGAGTCTTGGGACAGTACTTTGACATAAAAAGGTAAAGATTTTATATATTCTTTAATCCAAATAATTTTCTGGCAATACTCTTCTGCAAAATATGGAAACACTGTCAAATACAATATGACAGAATAATTTAGTCTGTATCAACAACTATTTTGCATAATTGCAAAGCACAATATTTATAAAATATTCTATATATACATATTGCAGTATTTAAATGCACAAAAAAGTGTGAAACATTAGACTCAATGGAATTTAGTACACTTGTCTCGTTTTTCTTATGGGTTTCTAGTGCTATAGCTACTAAAAATTCTTTAACAGATGTTAATTGGAGCATCAGTGCTAATCTGATCTGCATGAATAATCTTTCAAAACAGAACAATGTTTATATTATCTGAACATTCTTCACTAGCAGCTGGTTTTGACAAGAGCTTAGAGTAATAAAAGGTTAAAAAATACTGACATTTTCTTTGCTCTTTTGTACTGTCTCCTCAAGTGAGTGCCCAAATGTTTTTTCCTGCCTGTACCTGCAAGCTTTGTAGTACTGTGAATATTTATGCAAGGTTTGCTTCTCACAGGAGTTCCTTCTGCAAATATAGGACATAGATCTAGAATAAAATACATTTTACTTAGCTACTGACATTTATATAGGACTCTAGAAAGAAAGAGTAATTCTTATAGCATTTGACATTCTACAAGATAAATAATGCAACCTCAATGAAGAAAGTGCAACTTATTCCCACTGGCAGGCAGCCCAGGCTGCAAAGGGCTTGGTCGGCTTCTCTCTTCTCTCCATTCTACTTGAGCATACGTGTATTCCTGAGGATGTAAATAGGGAAGACAACTTCACAGCACAGAAACTCTTTGGTCAAGCAAAAATTGTATGTTCAGGTGCAAAGTGCATCTTCTTTTTCCTCAATCTGCTTGTACACCTGTGCATATAAACCTGTGAAAACATGAGTGAGGAGCTAGGTCTTAGTGTGGACTTCATGAAACAGGTTTATGTGAAACACTGTTTAAATTCATAGTCGTAGAATGGCCTAGGCTGGAAGGGACCTTAGAGATCATTTAATCCAACCTCCCTGTCATGGGCAGGGACGCCTCTCAACTAGATCAGGCAATACATGGGGACTGAACGGGGATCGAACCTGCGACCTTAGTGTTATCAGCACCACGCTCAACCGATTGAGCTAAAATTGGAAGTAATAAATAGTGACTGTGCAGTGCTTTTTATGTGAAAAGCATCTGGCAAATGTTATCTGGTTAATCCTTAGAAGATGAATATGTGATATACTTTTCTACATTATTAGATCAGTTTATTTTTTATCTGTAACTAATAAATCATTCTCCAGAGGATAAGAGTAATGAGTAGAGGTCTAAATCATAAAGTTCTAAAAGTGCTCCATGGAAAATTAACATTGAAGAATGAAAATGATAAAGTTAGCATTTTCGTAGTAATTGGAGCAGCAGCTACTGCATTGAAGGGCTCCTAAAGATCTGAAAACCTGAAGACATTTTGTAAAACCCAGGAAGTGTTGTGCCTTAGGAAAAGATAGCTCTGATACTATGTAGGCATCAAAATGGTTTTCTTTCCTGTGGTAAAGCTGACAAGGAGCAGATATGGGCTGCTAAAATAAAAGGAAAGTGCCCAGAGTTTCACTTATTTAAATGCAAAAGTGTAACAAAAGATCAGAGAAAAAAATAATGTTCTCATTAAAAATCCACAAAGGGCAACTGTCTGGATATATGGTAAAAACAGGCCTGCTAAAGATATTTTCCTTATCTGGAAATCTATGTATCACAGATTGCCAGACAGACCTGGGAAGGAAAAACTGACCAATGGGTAAATTGGGAAGAATGAGAGGGAATGGAATACAAGAGAGATGAAAAAAGCTGTTGCAGTGGAGAAAAGCCAGAAAGTGGTGAAAATAAGTTACTTGACCCACATCATTGCAGATGAACAGGTGGAAGAGAAAAAAACTACTGCTCATTAACATACAACAGCTGTCATATTGAAGCAAAGTTAAATTTATCTTTGAGAAATTCAAGAGATAATTCATCCCTATTGAAAGAAAATTACCCAGAAGATGTTTTTTGCATTCTGTATGCCTCCTTCCTAATCCAGAACATTGAACTTGTGCCTTCGAAGCATTTCTCAGCAGGGCACTGGTGAGAAGTTGCAAGAATGTGTCACTGGTACGTGTCTTCTTGTGGCAGATGGCTCCTGACAGCAGCTTCATTGGCTGAACTTTCCTCTCATTTTTGAAGAGAAAGTGTGTTGCTTGGTGTTTTGTGATCTGGATCCAAAGCTACTAAGTGCCAGCAGGGATTCAGCTGCAGCTCCTACCATTCAGTGCTGTCTGCCTGGAATCCGTTTGATTTCCAGCAGCATGAAAGAGGGATTAAAAATGCATCACTTGTTACTGAACACAGGAATTTACAAACCTCATGTTGTCTTATCACATTATTCCAGACAGCTGGGCTTATACGTTACCATAAACTCCATTTTATTTTCTCCAAAATGGGTAACCAGATTGGGTTTTATGTACTCTGTTTTAATGCTTTTCCATGCAGATGATCCTATTTCTCCATATACAAGCTGGTTATTGAATATTGTTGAAACCAAACAACCACATCCCCTGCCCATGCCTTACAATGGAGGATGCTGGGCACCACTTGTGGACTATCTCCCAGAAACCATCACACCCCGGGGACCTCTTCATAGGTGAGCAGTTTCTCCTGCTGACATTTCACACAATGAGATGTTTCCTCTTACTAGTTGAGCAACATCAATCCAACTGTCCTGCCACTCAGAACATCTGAAAATCGTATCTTCAATGTCTGCTGATTTCCAGTGCTGAAATCAACATGTAGTGAAGGCTTGCAATTCTACAAGATGTCTACCAGAAAGATCATTCGCAGTGTAGGACATCACTTTCTGATAAGAATCAGACTGAAGAAACAACTGAAAAAGAAAAAGAAAATTTCTCTTTCCCAAGCCTCTCTGGCTGTTGTTCATAGCACTTTTTCCCCACTTGATCTTTTATTCTAACTAGGCTATGCATATTCTGAACTTCCTCTTTTACATACATTTTTGTATTGACAGAAATAGCTTTATTTTATTTATTTAGTGCTGTAACTGAGGTGCTTCAACATTAATCATATTGAGAAAAAATGCAAGAAAATTGAAAGTTTAGAAATTGTTTATTTATTCAGAAAAAGCCATCGTGTAACTGTTTTCTGACCTCCAGGAGGATTTGAGCAGATAACTGTGATTTAATTTCCAGGTGCAATATTGCTGTCATCTTCATGACTGAGATGGTAGTGGATCACAGTGTGAGAGAAGATTGGGCCCTTCACCTCCCTTTATTGCTACATGCTCTCTTTTTAGGTAAGATCCACAGAACAAGAAATAAAGTGTAAATCATAGAATGGTTTGAGTTGGATGGGACCTTTAACATAATCTAGTTCCAACACCTCTGCCATGGACAGGGATGCCTTCCACTAGACCAGGTTGCTCAAAGCCACATCCAACCTGGCCTTGAACACTTCCAGGGAGGGGGCTTCCACACCTTCTTTGGGAAACCTATTGCAGTGTCTCACCATCCTCACAGTAAAGAATTTCTTCCTAACACCTAGTTCAACTGTAGAGTTGTGTTTTTTACAAGTTTTTAATTACGATTTCCTAAAAAAAAGAAGCCTGAGGCAAGTACAGTCTGTGAATTAGTCTCAGTACTTTGAAACTTTTGAATATTTTGGCCGATTTCACCCAAATATGACAGGTGAGTAGAAATTTGAAGATGACTGTCTTCCTAAAATATCTCTAAAACCCCCATACCCTCTCCATCATGAGAGTGGCAAACCAAACTCAGCCTCTGTACAGTCTAGTTTGTGATGGGCAGCTGGGCAGTCAGCACAGCACATGCCTTACACCTGGGTGACACACAGCAGTGTTGTCTCTTACCTTTGCAAAAATATTGTGTAAGAGAGACAAGATTACTGTGCTGCAGGGATAGTGAAGGTAGGACACAGACCACTGGAAAGCAAGCTTCATTAATTTCACTGCTAATGGAATGCTTTATCATCAGTGGCTTCCCTTACATACCTGAGCACAGAGGCACTGTTTTTTCCTACTGCTGTGTGTGTTCTTAACCTTAACACAGTTCAACTCAAGTGAGACACCTTCCTTATCCTGCTACTTAACATTGTAAAAAGTGAGTGGCCTAATTTTTTAACACACAAGATTATTTAGCATTATAAAGCTATTCCCTAAATGTGATGGTTGATGAATAATAGTTTTCACAAATAAACACAGTGAAACACTTGTGAAATGAATTTATTATAACTAGAGATCACAGTCCACTTCTCATTCAGTCACCATAGTTACCACTAAGTCTATTCACTGCCAATCTGGGAAGAGTCATGTTGTTAAGAGGGAAAAAAAGATTAAATTAGGAGGGTACAGTACAGTAGTAGAATATATGTGATATGCAGCAGTGTATAGTTGAAGACGATAACTCATTCTCCTTTTCTGCTACTCTATTGTCAGTTGTTCTGTTTGATTTTTTTTTTTTATGAAATAGGGTTTTGAAAAAGTTTTGTGTATTAGTATATTGATTTCAACAAACTTGTAATGAAACGAAAGAATAACAGCGCGGACCGTGTTGGATGGGACTTCAGGGTCAGTTTCACTACAACACTTCACATATATTCTTCACTTAAAAGTTAAATCTATTTTGTGGCCCGTGACAATTTTTTTGCTTCCTTTTCATAGTGCTATGAACTTTCTAAGTGTAAGAGGGAGTTGAAAGAGAACTGGATAAGTGTATGAATCAAATCAGTTGCCATCGAGTGATCAAACAATGTCTTTCGTATGATTTATAACAAGTATGAGAAAACTGGTGCTTACAGTTAGAAATTCGCACAAGAATAAATGATTAACTTAAGGCAGGAGTAGTATGCAGCAGCATGTCCACCTCAGTTGTCAGCTTTCGGGAGCCATCAGGGAGCCATGCAAATAAACATATTCAGAAACAGAGTTATGGTATTAGTAGTCCATTGTAGAAGTATCTTTACTGATTTGTTCATGCACTAATGTTTCAGCATTACAGTATTTCATTAGAAATAAATAGAAATTTATGCATAACATTTGGGACAGCCCTTTCATTAAGAACTCTTAATTCTTAAAGGTGAAATTAAAGTTAAATGTAACTAGATATAACTGGTTTAGGGATAACTGAAATAAGATCACAGGTTCCAGGCTTCAAGTTCAGTTGCTCTAGAGTTGTTATACCTCCTGTGGAAAATTTTTTTTGTGTTTTGTAGTTGAGCTCTGTTGTGATAGTGTAAGGAAGTTATGCTATGCATATCAGACAAAGGTATGAATGTGTTTGAGAAAAAAATAGAATTGTAGAATCATAGAATGTATTGGGCTGGAAGGGACCTTTAAAGGTCATCTTCAGCTAGATCTGGTTGCTCAGAGCCCCTTCAAGCCTGACCTTGAATGCCTCCAGGGATGGGGCCTCCACTACCTCTCTGGGCAACCTGTGCCAGTATTTCATCACCCTCAGGGTAAAGAACTTCTTCCTAACATCTAGTCTAAGTCTACCCTGCTCTAGTTTAAAACCCTTACCCCTTGTCCTGTTGCTAAATGCCCTTGTAAGCAGTCCCTCCCCAGCTTTCCTGCAGTGCCCCTTCAGGTACTGGGAGGCCACTATAAGGTCTCCCCGGAGCCTTCTGTTCTCCAGGCTGAACAGCCCAAACTCTCTCAGCCTGTCTTCATGGGAGAGGTGCTCCAGCCCTTTGATCCTTTTTGTGGCCTCCTCTGGACCCATTCCAACAGGTCTGTGTCCTTCTTGTGTTGAGGGCTCCAGAGCTGGGCGCAGTGCTCCAGGTGAAGTCTCACCAGAGCAGTGTTTCTGCCCTGTTGGAATGTGAGCAGGCAGATGCATCTGACAGAGAAGGTAACTGGACACTGATATGATGGCTGGCTGGACAGCCTGTATTGTTCCGTTTGTTGGAAGAAGTGAGAAAATACTAAAGTCAAAGAATTTTATACTGTATGTGTTTAATAGGCTATTAGATGGTTTGTAGTACTGATAGTGAATTAGAGAGGCAGACTCTTGTGAACTATCTCAGTAGTACATGAAAATCACTGCTTTTTAAAAACTCTTTTGCAACCGGTGTGAAATGAGTTGAGCAACTACACTCCTTTACCATGAAAATTTGTCCATGTCACACAAGTTTACCCTTTCAGAAACTCCTCCAGGTTAAAGAAGGGCCCAGCACTGGACAAGCACAAGGACTAAACTGTCCTCAATTCATCATTAGCATATCTATGTCAATGCTTCCATACAACCCTAGGGTTTCACTGGATTTCAGTTACAAGTGCTGCCAATGTGACATCTATTTTCAACTAAAAGAACTTTTTTTATGCTTTTCAATGTTTTTAGAACAGGGTAGGATGGGTTCATTATCTTCTAGCAGGTGGAGGAAAGTGGAGAAAGGAGAATAGGAGCAGAAGCCTGAAGAAGCTGAAAAAGAGGTGAACAGGTTGGCCATGTTCTTTTGGAGGAGGCTATGGGGAGAGGAGTAAGACCAAGGATCACAGGACCTCCAAAGACCTGCCCATAAGAGCCAGAGACACATTGTGCAGACTCATTTTTGCAGGCCAGAGAAGAACCAGCATGACTGGAGTATGTTGGAAAACATCTGACTTGAAAGACCTTTTGGCTCCTGCCACTTAACGTAATGAAGGAACTGCTTTTTACAGAAGAATATGTCCTGAGAAGAGAGGACATGAAGAAGAAAACAATTGAGTTTTAGAGCACTGAAACTGCCCCTAATCTGAAGAAAGTGTTTTTAAATATCCTGGAAGATACTGAAACAGAATCAAAAATAGGTGACTGCCACAGAGTGCAATTTATTTAACAAACATCTGTTTCCTTTATATTTTTAGTTTGTGAATTTTGCAGGTTGCGTTAAAATCTTACAAAGAGCAGTAGTGTTAACAGGGTCAGAGTCTTTCAATGCTAGACCTTAGGTTTCAGCTCTGCACCTTGAGCTAGGGATTTTATCAGTCAGGACTGATTTATTTTCTTAATGAATCAGTATCTACCTCTTAAGAGTTTTCACTCGTAGAACTGATGCCCGTGCAAGAAAGCCAGATACTGAGGAAAGCAATGTAATTACAACTACTACCAAGAATTTCTCATCTTTAGAAATTTTCCAGCCCTGTCAAATTAGCACTGCAGTGAGACAGAACGCATAAAGTCGTGTGGCCACTCATTGTGTTATACCTCCTCAGCCTGGACACTGAATGTACACATACATTTGAGTAAAAACACTAGTAACTGTTTCTAGACCTTTTATTTGTTTACTTTGTTGCCATGAACTGCCTTGGAATTTTTGCTGTTTCTGGAATGTGAACTTGTTTATCATGACTTCGTATTCAGTGACTACTGTTACCTTTTCTTTTAGGACTTGACCATTACCGCCCTGAAGTCTTTGAACACAGTAAAAAGTTACTGCTTCATCTTTTGATTGCATTATCTTGCAATAGCAACTATCAAGCCATTGCATCAGTGCTTCTTCAGACCAGAGAGATGAATGAGACCAAGACTCTGACAGTCCAACCAGGATACTTACCTGAATATCTTTATACAGGTAATAAAGCAAGAGAAGAAAATAACATTGCATTATACTGTGAGGTTTTTGAAAGTAGGTTGTCAAGGTTACTTTCCCAAAATAGAACAGTTTTGATAAATTAAAGTCGTAAAATGGCAAATATGAACAGTTCCCATTAATATTAATCCATGTGAACTACCCGAGAGACGCACCCAAATTATTATTAGATAACTTTCAATGATAGTGAGAAAGCTAGCTGATGTAAGGCAAAATATATAATGTAGAGTTTTAAATATTAATGTGGCTAATACCTTCCTAACTACCCCCTCAGGGAGCCAGGACTACTTTAAATGAGGACAATCAGTCAGCCTTCAAAAGAAATGAATAAATAATTCTAACACAGGAAGAGAGGCAAGAATATGCAGGATGGATTTTCCATTATTAAGTTAGATTTCACATGATATACACCCTCTTTTTTGTCACAGATACACGTAATTTCTGTCCTGAAATCTCCTTTAGCATTAGGAGCCTTACTTCAGACCTTGACTGAGATTGGTGCTTCTCCAGAGCTGGGCGATTTATTTGGTTCTAATCTATTCTAATCTAATCTATTTGGTTTGGAACAGTTTGTAGAAAGCTGCTAGCTAGATTCTCTATTGTCTTGTAGTAGAACCAAAACAAGCGTATTGTTGAGATTCGAAGGAATCACAGAACCAATGTAGAGCTGTGGAGGTAGGATTGGATATAGATATGGGAGAGGGTGAGGAGCTTTGCCATACAGTGAGAAATGAAAAGGAAAGATTGTCAGATCTGTGCCATTTGTGTGGTTCTTTAGGAATATAACCAAAAGTAATAAATATTTTGGCTTTATGAAGAATATTTCTTTTGAACTGATTATTATTTATTATGAGACAGAAAAAAATAATTTGAAGTAATGAGTAGAAGGGATAGGTATTTCAGATTAATGAATTAGGCTGGCCATTGAGGTTTCATTTTGAATACCATCTGTGAAAAATTACCTCACACGTGGATTTCCTATTTTAAGTTGTGTAGATCTCTTTTCCAATGCATGTCCATGGATTATTAAATACAGAATAATATTCTTAGATTAAAATTATATTACTGCTTTTCTGCCAAAAATGAAAAACTGTTTTCATTCCTGTGTCTGAAGAAAATAATTGTTACTCTGTGTCTGGACCTCTCAGATCCAAGAAGTTATCAGAACTTTGTATTTGGATTCTTTTTTGAGCATCTAAGGAGTGAGAGTGTGAGTGAATAGCTATAGCAAAGAATCCTAACTGCAAATACTTCAGCTCAAGTTCATTCCACATAATGTCAGGCAACTAAATTAAGATTCTTCTGAACTGCAATAGATTTTGTCAGTAGGGAGGCCCTTCTGCTCCCAGTTTTCTCACAAGGCCAGTTTTTCTGTTGTATGTATAGCCTAAGATGACCATTAGTCTAACCTTAAGAAAACAGGTCTTAGTTGCTAATTTCAGCTGTGAGGTTATGTGGCAGCCTTTTGATCTAGCAGAACCCTTACTAAGATCTTTAATCTTAATGCTGAAAGTTTTTAGGATGAGTAGTCCAGTGTTGACAGTTACTGGAGGTGTTGAACATAAGCTTAAACATTTCTGTCTTTGTTTCCATTGCATTTTACATTTGTAAAGTTAGGACAACACCATTGTCCTAAACATTCCACCCTGCAGAGGTTTTTTCATCAGACTAGCTCAGAGAATCGAGGTCAACTTTGCATGCACTTAGCCACCTTCAAAATTGACTTTACAAAAAGTCATACTTTTGAATGTAAAATGCCCTGAGACATTTGTATTACAAGTGCAGTAAAAAAGAATAAAGTCTTGACTTTGATATTTTTATGTTGGATTCTTCACATTTAGAAACATGGTACCAGTTTCACTCCCATTGGCGTTTGAGGGTTCTTGTGTTCTGCAGGTTTTCCCTGTCTTTCCCAGTAGAAGGTTTTTGCTGCTTGGCAAACCCTTTAATCTTTAATGCTGACCCAATGGTGCATTCCACTTTTATCTCCTCTCTTTCGGCTCGCAGGTGGCTTTGACTTTCTGCGGGAATACCAGTCATCTCCGGTGCCAGACTCCGGCTTGAGCTCCAGCTCCACCTCTTCCAGTATCAGTCTGGGAGGCAGCAGTGGAAATCTCCCACAGATTACACAAGAGGTTGAGGACATGGACACTGCTGCTGAAACAGATGAGAAAGCAAACAAATTAATTGAGTTTCTGACAACCAGGTAACGGAGATAAGCAGAGGTTACGTTCGTGCTCGAAATACGTACTTCCATGTCTTCTCTATAATTGTCTGTAGCAACTTAAAAGACTCGAAGGAAAATGGCAGAGCTTTCGTAGTAATTACAAACTCCCATTCCTCTTCTATTAATGCTCATAGGAGTAGGTAGGTGCTTAAAAGCACTATGGTGCCAGGAAAAACAGAAAAACACCTTGCCTGACAGTAAAGATATATTTAATTGACTGATAATGTTATATTCAACAATGAACTGATGGAAGAAGGCAGTTTTATTATTATGAAACTAGATAGGAAGTGTAAAGGGCATAATAAAAGGCCATGGTGAAACTAGTATTAACTATGACTCCATCCAGCAGATCCTAGACACAGTGTTAAATTAAAGGGCAGGGATTTGTTCATGCTGCTCTCTCAATGTTAGTAACTAACATCTTAAAAAGAGAGGTTTTGTAGAATTCATCATAGGAATAATAATTTGCTTGTATTTTGCTTATAAAATTCTGTTCAGTTACCTGTTTTCCAGGCTATAGCCCTGGAAATATCTAGTTGCCTTTACAGTTTTTATATTTTAACTGATTATTTCTTATAACTTTAAGAAATTTTGCACTTTGTTATCTGTTTCTTTAAGGGCATTTGGTCCACTTTGGTGCCATGAAGATATCACACCCAAAAATCAGAACACCAAGAGTGCTGAGCAGCTTACTAATTTTCTGCGTCATGTTGTATCTGTATTTAAAGATTCCAAGTCAGGTAGTAAGGTTTTTTTCCTTTCCTAACTAAAAGAATATTCTCTTAAAGTCACGCTGACTGTTTATCCTGTGACCTAGTAGATCTGCTTATGCGTGACATGCTGCACATGTTAACAAGGATGAAAGACATATGAAAGAATATGAAAGAATATGAATATGAAAGAATATGAAAGAATTGCATTTAGAAAAATCATGTTAGACTGGGCTGTGACTGGATGTTAAACTGAACATTTCTTCAAAGTGGTTGGTAGGAAGCCTTATGATTGATTATATCAGATAAAAGTTCCTCTATGTCCTGTTGGTGAAGAACATGACGGTTACTAAGTAAATGTACTTTGTTAAATTTCTTCTGGCAATAAAAGTTCAGTGTTAATTTGTTATGTTTTTGGAGTTTAGGAAATGTTCTGATTATATTTTGAAAACCAACACAGTCACTGTTTAAATATCTTCCAAGATCAAAGCAGAATGAAGCATTAGTATTTATAATTAAGATATTATCCAAAGCCTTCTGAAGATAATAGAAAGGCTCCTAATTCAGCTTGGCTTTAGGTTTGGGAGTGTTCAGAAATTCCTGTATTGCTGCCAGCAAGAATAGTGCATGGCTCGAAACTTTGTCCAGGAATTGTAAAAGAATTTAAATCAGATAAAGAATTTCAGGGTTTTGCACACAAATATTTGCAGACTCAGAATTTTGATTTGCAGTTGATTTTCGTACATTCTGTGTGAAATAAATGTAAGCAGTGGGAAATTCTCCCAAACACAGACATTTCTGCATCTCCATTTCTCACAGGGTTTGCAGGATACACTACAGTGCATGTCCTCCTCACAGAGTTGGTTCATCCTGTTTCTTGCCCACAGTAAAGTCTGTCATTAAAAAAAAATAAAATTGACACAGTATTTTTTTGCTTAGGTTTTCATTTGGAGCAGCATCTGAGTGAAGTTGCTCTACAAACAGCTCTTTCAAGTTCTTCGAGACATTACGCGGGTCGCTCTTTCCAGATATTCAGGGCCCTAAAGCAGCCCCTTTCTGCACATGCATTGTCTGACCTCCTGTCGAGATTGGTGGAAGTTATTGGAGAGCATGGAGATGAGATTCAGGTATGCACGTGTACCTAATACTTCTTAGTACTGTCGATTTGTTGTATGCTTCATTTATATTTTAACAAGGTGTTCTGGAGTCAAGTAATGCAAAGTAGAGTGTGGCCTTAGAAGTGGTTACCTCTGAGTTTACTGAATCCATAAGGACCTTATGAGAGCCTTTGTCAGGCTGTTAGCTCTAAAGAGAACAACTAGAAAACACTTATTAAACATCACTCAAAATAAAATCTTCATGATGACCATTTTTTCCCTTTTCACATCATTAATTTGTGCTTAAGGAGCCCATCACCCTATCTACTGATGTAATCTAACAACATGAAGTAGGTACCACCTTATTCCTCAAATGTCAACATCTTTTGGAATAAAGAAATCCACACCATACCTAACGACACAAAACTTACACTGACCTAATTTGATCCAGTCCCCTCTCAGTGAACTGTGATGTTCACTTAGTTTAACTAAACAGACGGAAGTTTTACTATCGGAGACTGTTTATTGTGAGATTCAAGACTTAATAAAGAGAACTACTAGCTCTTAATACAAAATTGACTGACATCACCTCCGTATTTTACACAGGTAATGAAACTGCCACAAGATGACAGTAATATTCTGTCACAACTGCCTGTGCAGAATTTATAGCAGTGACCTGCAAGTCAGAGGTTCTGCTGTATGCCATTACCAGTTCCCTGACGAGATGCATGCCCTTCTCACATGCCTTCATAGATCATTCAGAGGCAGAAAATAGAACACATTTGTAGTGACGTTTTATTGTTCAGGGCAGTGGCATTGATGTGAGTGTTGTTCTTTTTCAGAAGAAATTGGAGGTTTTTTAGTAGGTGCCTATTCTGTTTGCATACTGAAGATTTTTAAATGTTCACTATTTTGAATGTCTTTTGTTGAAATGGTTAACCTTGTGCATTGATAGGGATATGTAATGGAGGCCCTGCTTACTTTGGAAGCTGCTGTGGATAATCTGTCCGACTGTTTGAAGAACAGTGATCTTTTGACGGTGTTATCACGGTAAGAGTCTCTTCTCCTAACTATATCTTTTTTTTCAGTCTTGTGATATTAGGTGTGCAGTTCTGCAGTCTGACAGCCTAAAATAATTTTGATAACACTGAGCTCCTTTGTAACCTTCAGAGAACCAGACTAAGAGCACGCCTCAGCCAAATTTTGCAATAGTTGAAATAATGTTGATAGAACAAATGGAACTTTGCAATGCATTGTGAATTCTGCTGTAGTTTAACATCCTTTAAAAATACTGTATTTTTTGCAGCTTTGTACTGTATATTTGAAAACATATCTAGGAAGAAATATGATTTTTTAATACTGGTTTCATACAACCTGTCATCACTCTTAGATGACATATTCCCCAAGAAGTAAATGATCATGGTTTGTTCTTCTCAATAGAACTAGAGGGAATTTTGTCCCATGTGTGCATAACCCATGGATTTTGCCAGACATGTAGAATATTACTGCGAAACCCTTTGCCTTAAAGTACGTGGAGGAAAATTGCAGGCTCCTTCTGTAACACAGCTGTTGACAATACTGAGGGAGATTAATGTATGTCTGACTCCTAATAGCAAGAACAAAATAGGGAACATTTTTGAAAAATGTCCTTAAGTTACCATACTTTACATGCAGAACAGAAAAACAAGGGCTGTAATTTCTGAAGCTAGTAGGCAGGGTGCTATGAATTTTACTGCAGTGACAGAACAAAAGTATTGTCGTATCACAGAGTAGAGGTAGGGAAATACAGCGCCTACCTTCTAAACTAAGAACTATTTATCATTTTTTAGTGCACATTTCAGGAAAGAGAAAGATGGAGCAGAAAATAAGGAACACTCCAGAAAGCAATGGGATGCAATATTCTTTACCCTGAAACTGCTGATTCCATAAGGTCCTCTTCAGATATTATAGACAGTAGTATATGGGACCAGAGAGTCAGGAAATAGCTTGGACAAACTTGCCCTTCATGTGTCAACACAATGTGTTCGTCTGTACAGATATCTGATAGGGGTTGTCTGGATCATCACACAATAGTCTATGAGGAGGCATCAGTCTGAAACTGGAACACCTCAAACCATCTTGAAGAGATCTCAGGATACTGGCAGGGCAGGATGCAATTATTTAAATATTTATTTACAGTTCAATAAATACTTAGCTCACATCCAGTATGTACAAGTTTCAAGCTGTGCATTCACACATTGTAATCTACGTTACATATTTTGGTTTCAGTTCATCTTCGCCGGATTTAACATCAAACACCAAGCTGACTGCAAGCCGGAAGAGCACAGGACAGCTGAATGTGAATCCTGCAAGTGGTAGTACAGCCACTGCTGAACGAAGCAGGCACCAGAGGAGCTTCTCTGTACCCAAAAAGTTTGGAGATGTGGACAAGTCCACAGACCCACCACGCAGTGCCACACTGGATAGAATTCAGGCATGCACCCAACAAGGCCTGTCCTCTAAAACAAGAAGTTCATCTTCTCTGAAGGACAGTCTCACTGACCCATCGCATATTAACAATCCAACCAACCTACTGGCCACCATCTTTTGGGTTGCTGTGGCCTTGATGGAATCAGATTTTGAGTTTGAGTATCTAATGGCACTGCGGTTACTGAATAAACTTCTGGCTCATCTGCCACTAGATAAAGTGGAAAACCGGGAGAAGTTAGAAAAGTTGCAAGGGCAGCTGAAGTGGGCAGACTTCTCTGGGCTTCAACAGCTACTCCTGAAAGGATTCACCTCCCTTACTACCACCGATCTCACACTACAGCTCTTCAGTTTGCTGACACCAGTGTCTCGAATATCCATGGTGGATTCCTCTCAAGCTATAGGTAAACCTTCCCTCTTTCAGTTTCCGCTGTTTTGACACTTGATGACAACCTCATTAGACTATGTGAACAAAACCAAAAATGGCATTCTCTCCTTCTCTTCTATTATAGCATAATGTGCTTCTGCTTTTAGCTGGGTGGGCTTTTTGGAAATTTTACAGCAATATAACATGTTTCTGAAATGTGAATCTATTGCACAATGAGGTTTCGGAGGGAAGCAGTCATGTGGTATTTAGCATTTCATTTCTAGGACTTAGCAGCCTATAAAGTTTCTGAGTGCTGACAAAGTAAGCATAGGTAAGGAGATACTGTCATACTTTCTGGAAACTATTTTGACTAGTTTTTCCACTGAATTATTTTCAGAATATTTCAAATTAACTTGATTTTGAATTAATGCTTCATATGATTTTCCCTGTTTCTAGAAATATTGAAAACTCTTGTACACTTTTTGTCCAATTCTTGTACAACTACAGTAGCACATTAGTGAGTGAGGAGAGAGTTCTGGGTTATAAGGAAATAAGGTAACATTTTTAAATTCCCAACTGTTTAGCTGAGGTTGTGATCACTAAGCTAGTTAAGTGGAAAAGATAAACATGCTCTCTAATACGAATAAAATATATACTTCTGTGAGATATGTAAACACCTGTTTCTGTGATAGTGTTTGCAGAATTAGGTTCAAGCTTTATAACAGTACTGTTGCCTAAATGATATACTGGCTTTTCAAAGTAAGGCCCCTTTTAGACAAATGTGGCTTGGCAAGTGACGTGAACAACTTGACAAGAGTCTGGTATGAGTTTGTGGCTAACGTAATACTGAAACTGTGACCTCACACAAAACACCAACTCAGAGATAACTGTGGGCCTTGCTGTCCAAAATATACATTCTTTGTTCTGTTTTTTACTGTTCCAGGTTTTCCACTGAACGTTTTGTGTCTCCTGCCCCATTTAATTCAGCATTTTGACAGCCCAAACCAGTTTTGTAAAGATATAGCAGAAAGGATTGCTCAGGTATCAAAGTTATTTCCTGTTTTGTACATCCTCAAACACTGCAAATGCAGTTGCCTTTCTCTTAATGTGTTTTCACATTTCTGTTTAGGTTTGTTTGGAGGAGAAGAACCCCAAGCTATCAAATCTTGCACATGTCATGACCCTTTATAAAACACACAGCTATACAAGGGACTGTGCTACCTGGGTAAATGTGGTTTGCCGTTACCTCCATGAAGCATTTGCTGATACTACCTTGAGTATGGTTACGTATTTGTCTGAGGTAAGTTTTCAGAACTTCTTAGTGTTTAACTCTTCTGTTGCCTAACAACCCAAAGAGCCGAAGTCTACCTGCAGATTACTGGGGCCTCTTTGTAGCTGTTGTTTATAAATAATAAAAAGCAGAAATTAGCAGAAAGAAATTGAATTACTATAAGAAATCAAAGTAAAGGTCTCAAAGGACTGGTACATCTTAAAGCAGCTTCAATTATCAGTTGAACAGATGTGAACAAGAGAAACTGGACAATATTTATTTAGATCCCAGTGAGGAAAATAAGAGAACTAATTCCAGAAGGGTTTAGCAGCATAAATAAGATATGATCTGCTATATAAGGATCTGCTTCTTGATACGAATTTATGTGCCTTCCTCTAACACTGAATGGGATCATCTTGCTGCCCAGATTTTCCCCTATGCTCATCACCTCCTCCTAACATTTCTCATGTGTGAAGTCTAGAGCTGATGCAGCTGGATATCCAAGGCTCATTTCTACTCTTCAGCTTAAAGCCACTTGATCTGCGGCCTCCTGTGTCAGATCAGTATAAGGACAACATTTTCTTGTGGGGTTCTCAGACTTATCCCTTCGCTCCCCTGCTGTAGTGAGATGCTTTCAGTCTCCTCTCTTGTCCAGGCAGAAGACACTTCTGTATTCATAACATAAATTCACTAGCTTCTTTATTGCAGCTTTGGGTTTTTTGGAGCAGATTAATTCTCCCCTTTGCCAAAAGATTTCCAAAAACTCCACAGGCATCTCTGATACTTGCTGTCCACAGGTTTTCAAGAGTCTGAAAGGTCAGGCTGTGCTCCCACGCTTACTCAAGACTTGAGCAAACTTGGCGCTGCTGCCTCAAGCTGCAGTTTCTCACCTTGTTTGTAAAACAGTCATATCAGATTTTAACTGATGGTAAAAGCCATGACTCTCTTGTAGGAGACTAAAACAGGACCTTGAGTTTTTTTAGTCTGTTTTCAAACTCAAAAACTCTGAGGACCTCTTAGCTCTTCAAACACAACTCTGAATCCTCCAGAGTCAAATGTCTCCCTTACAGCAGAAATGTGTGTTCCTGCTAAACAAATGCTTTAAAAATAGAGGTTTAAAGTCTTTCTCCTTTGCTTTCCCAGCCTTAGGAAAATGTTTGCCCTTCTGTTTTCCCTTCAGTGCTCTAGGTACAGTTACTAGTGCTGCAGCTGCTCCACAAAGGCCATTGCACATGATCTTGCCCCCCTCAAAACAGATTTACATGGGTATCTGGAGACTCTTTGCACTTCTTCCTTGCTATAGGCTGGCACCACACTGCTGTATTAACAGCAAGTCAGGCAGGCCTTTGGTCATAATTAAGGCATATTCCTCACATAGCACCATCGTCACAGGATGATAGAGTATTAAGCACGACTTCCTTTCTCTGTATTTACACTGACTGCAGCGCTGTTGAGTCATGTCTGAGGAGTATTTATATGGGCATAGGGAAGTTGCCGGTCTCGGGGAGAAGCAAGAGACCAGAAACCCTCTTGTTCAGGCTGCTGTGGCCATGAAAACGATTTTTTTAACATTCAGACTACGTTTCCCCTTTTCTCCTTAGTTAATCCCCAGACCAGGATAAACAATGTGATCCTGTCTCCTATAAAGTAGCTGTGGGCTATACTGTCAATAGGTAAAGCCAAGCAGGTTAACAGCTCCACTGGGCCATCAGCAGTTGAATGTTACAGCCATTGGTTAGAGAGCCTTAAGGCTTAACAATTCTGTCTCAGTCCCCAGTGCTTGGGCTGGAGGGAAATTGTGAGACATGCAGTGCCTAAGAATAATAAAGGAAATCTGTGTTGCAGCGGTAATCCCTCCAAACATACCTTTAGAAGGGGACCTTCTACCACAAATTAAGACTGTGAGAACAAATGCTCTCAGCAGAAGGCAAAAGCTTCAGTTATTGCTATTCAGACAAAAATTTGCATTTAACCTCTTTGATGGTAGATAATTGGTTGTCACCTAGGAGTACGATCCTGGCATAAAACAAGACATTTCAGCTGTGTTATTATCCAAACCTGGCAATGACAAGCAATGCTTCTTACTCAGTTTTGCATATTACAGCTCCATCCTTGAAAAATTATTTCTTCTGGAAAAATACTTGAGGACCTCAGTCTACAGATGAGGAAAAAACACTACTTAATACTGCAGTAGAACTCTGAACCTGTAGTAGAACTACCAAAATCAGCATGAAACTATATTAAGCTTGCTTTGATTTTTTTGTTAGATTTTTGTATACTAATTTTAAGAAAACAACCTTGTACCATGAGAGCACAATCATTCTAGGAACATATCTGAATTGACATGGATCACATGTTAAACTAGTGATTCACTGAGTCCAAGATCTTGCTTGCACTTAAATAGCTGATGCTATTAATATAGAAGAATGGACAAGAAACCACACAGTGCACAGTAATGTGCTCATGGTGTTTTGTCCTCCTCCCTGATAGAGGATTGCTTGTGATAGAAGCATGAGTATTTGTAACTTGTTCACAACCAAGGAATCACTAGAGATTAAAACATCTGGGTTACAAGTAGAAGTATAGAATCATAGAGCTGTTCAGGTTGGAAAAGACCTTTAAGATCATCGTGTCCAACCATTAACCTTGTGATGTCAGATCCACCACTAAACCATGTCCGTCCTTAAGCACCACATTTACTAGTAATGTCCTAGATCAGGCATTATCCCATTAACAGCTTGTCTATCAGACATGGCTTGTGAAATGCCTTCTTTATTTCCTCAGTGGACACAGAAAACATTTATTTGGCTGACCAGCATAGCCTAAGAGCTGAGTATCTCTTCTCACCTGCTTACAGATTTGGAGGGGCAAAGGGAACTGCCTTCTGTGGTAGCACCCCAGCAGCCTCATCAGTCAGCAGCAGCAACCTAGGCAGCCCTTGAAGGAGCAGACTCTGCTCTCCACCTAGTTCTAGGTTAGTTGCTGCTTCAGGAAGGGGACAAATGTTGCTAACAGAGTGTGGATCTCAAAAGCCAGACAGTTACCACACACTAAGAAGAGAGTAATTCACGGTTCTGCAGAACAGTTCATAAGGACCAGAGTAAAAAAAAAAATAGAAGAAAAAGACTGAAAACAATTATGATTTCTTCTTACAAATACAGTGGAAACTCTTTGTCCTGGATCTCACTGATTCAAATTATGTGTTACCACAACTCCCTCTTCCTGCTGTTTTTGTTACTTCTGCCAGCAAAACAATGCTTATTGTACTAAATGCATTTTAAACTGATGTTGGTATTTTAAACTGAAGTATTTTTTTCCTTTTACAAATTCGTGATATATTTAAGTACATAACTGGACTATCAATTACCACATATACTCATCTGAACAAGTGAAAACTGGCACAGTCCACAAATGTTTAGAGTTTAAGGGCCAAGAGTTGCTCAAGTCAAAAGATTTTGTTGACAACAAATTTATACCAACAGGAATGGAAATTAGAAGCTTTCAGAGATAAAGTTACTAGAACTAACCAGCAAAAGAGACAAAATTCTTGTTGTTTCGCAAGAATTACTTTTCGTAGCACAAAAGTGGTTATCTGATGCAGAAGCCTCTGTCAGAGAACAAAAAAACTTTCTTTCTCTCATCCAGATAGTTCCTTCTAATCCTTTATTCTTACACTGAAATGATGTATTGGCAGATGTGCTGGATCATATAAACTATTTACAAGGAAGGTATCAAACTTTTCATTGCGAGAAGGAAAAGTGTATAACCCTGTTTTGAAGAAGAATTGCTAAGCACGTTTTATCTCTCAGTAAGGTATCATAGAATCATAGAACGGCCTAGGCTGGAAGGGACCTTAGAAATCATTTTAATCCAGCCTCCCTGTCACCATGGACACCACCTCTCGACTAGATCAGGCAACACATAGGGACTGAACGGGAATTGAACCCACAACCTTGGCGTTGTTAGCACCACACTCAACTGACTGAGCTCACTGGCCCCCATGGGCTGAAGCAAGTTACCATGTGCTAGCTTTAATTTAAAAATTCTTTCTGTCTTTTTGTAGAGGAATAGATAAAGTATTGTAAGTAAGTTCCATCTGTTGTGCTGTTAATGGAATTTACCAGCTTTGTTTTATGAATCACTAATTACTACTCACTTTCACTGATGAAAGAAATTAGAAGATACTTAGCGGGATGCGAAAGGTGGGTGTCCTACCTGATCATTCCATTTTGACTGGCAGTTAAAAGAGAATCATTGTCATGCAGGCCAGCAAGGGCATCTCATAAATTTCTGGTCTTGAGTCTAGTCTTGAACCTCTGGTAACCTCTAGCAAAAACATTTGATTGCCTCTGAATTTTGTGGGGTGGGACAGGACCTGTCACCAGTGAAAGAACTTGCTACGCACCAGGAAATTTTCAGCTGAGATATTTCACACACATGTGGAAACATGGCATGGCTTTCTGTACACCTCCTGAATTACTGGCATGTGTATATATGAGCACAGTTGCGTTTCCAAAGTTCATTGTGGTATTCCAGGTTCTACACTCAGGTGTTCCGAAATTCTGGATTTAGATCAAGCCCTTCTTTGTATTAGCCTCTACAGTAAGAGAGCCCAGGGACTCCATCTCCTCCTTAACAGAAAATGTTTCCTTGACCATTACAGCCAGTGAGCACTGGCAGTGAAATGTATTTGAATAAATATATATTGATGTTTTAATAGTAGTAGTTTTGTTTCTTCAGCATGTTTCTTTTTTCTCACTGACTTTCAGCAAATGTAGACGTAAAAAGATACTCCCGTGGTTTTATTGCATGTTCTTCCCCAATTACAGTGTAAATTTTACCTACCAGTTTATTCAACTGCTGAATGTGTTTTCTGGATAAGTTAGGGCAGGCATATATAAATGTATGTTTCATTATCAAAACAAGCTAGCATTTGGCTCCCAACTTATTTTTTATTTCAAACTTGTATCATCGTCACTTGTAAAATGATTGTATAATGGCGCTGCAAAATAAGTGGGTGAAGAGAAATGAACAGTACAAATGATATTTTTGAAACTAGTAGCTCTTTCCACAAGAAATGTCTCAAAATTTGTCATTTTTACTTTATTTTTTTTCTAACAGCTACTAGAAAAGGGCCTTCCTAGTATGCAGCAGTCCCTCTTACAGATGATCTACAGTCTTCTTAGTTATATGGACCTGTCAGCTATTCCAGTGAAACAGTTCAACATGGAAGTGCTAAAAACCATTGAAAAATACGTGCAGGTAAATGCCGGTCTTCTTTATATTAACATAGGAACTTAGCAGCATTTACTTTCACAAGCTGATTTTCTTTATAAGAATTTAAGACTAGATTAGCAGGGAGGACTGTGACTGTCCAGGGTGGTATCTAGTTTATAAACATCCTGCTGCCTCATAGACTGGGCATCCCCAGATAAGATGCCCAGCTCTATTTCTACTAGGAATTCACAGCTGTAAAGAGGCTGTGTCAAGTCAGCTTTTCTCTTAAATGGAAATTTGGCAGTGGCCGTTATATTTATTCATACTGACTAAGGCAATCAGGTGGGAGATTTTAAGTCCTTCGCCATGCTGGCCTTGCGCTCAGGTCTCCCAGGTTGCAGGCCAGTTCCCTAACAAGAACACCTTAGTCAAGTCTTTGTCTATGCTGTTGGAATTATTCTGTCCAAAAGAGAGAAAAAAGAGTAATATTCTAATTCCACATTTTTATTATGTGTCAGAAAAAAAAGACTGTTAAATGTAAATAATCTTGAATGTATGTGAATCTTTCTTTCTATTTGTTGATTAAATATACCTATTTCTAGAGCATTCACTGGAGAGAGGCCTTGAATATCCTGAAGTTGGTAGTCTCTCGTTCTGCCAGTTTAGTTTTACCATCTTATCAACACAGCGATCTTTCAAAAATGGAGATACATCGAGTGTGGAACAGTGCCTCCAAGGAGCTTCCAGGGAAGACTTTAGAATTTCATTTTGATATTTCAGAGGTACTATTTGTAATGCTTCTACTTAATGCCTTAATTCTGTTGTCTGATAACCTAAAACAGGTGTTGCAGCTCCTTAAGAATAGCTGAAAAATTAGGGAAGAAAGAAAAATTACCAAACGAAAAGTCTCTTAAATTATTTTTGATTCACAGTGACATATATAATGATTCATGGTTTTTCTGGATTTTTGCTAGATTTCTTTTTCTGAAGGAATTATTAATTGTACTTAAAATGATCTGGTGGAAAACCTGTGTGGCAGTTATGCTGACTCTAATACATAAGTATACTACATGTATAAAACTCCTCTCCAAGTGTTTTATGCTTGGATGCCAATGTTGTCTGTGACTGGTAAATCCAGAAGTATGTCCTTTAAGAGAGTACTATCTGATTTCTGTCTGAACTCTTTTACATCAGTCTTTATCCTGCAAACCCTGTACACCTTTTAACTTTATAGAACCGCATGGTCCATTGACTTTAATGAGCAAATCTGTTTATTTATAGTTATGAACCTGCAGGACTGTTTGCAACATTATAGATTATTTCATATAGATAACAGTGAGACTGTGAAGTTAAAAGAAGGTATGAAAATTGTGCTATCTGTATAAAAAGTTTCTTTTTGCTGTTTCATGTAGGTGTAGTTCTAGGAAAAGCTGACTATCCTATCATCAATGCAAAAAAGCATTTTCATGTTTGTTGGAACAGGGCTGGAGTGTTCAGCAGTCTTAGGAGAAACTCATTGAAAACCTTCTGCAAGAAATGTGGATGTGAAATATATTTTATAAGCTTTCTGGGTTTTTTGCTGATTCTTATATTAGAAAATAATTTGATAGTTATTTTGAGTATTAATTATTCATGAACATAAGCACTAACTACTAGGTATGGCAGTTGTTACTCACATGTTCACAGTGTAAAATAACACGATTACCAAGTGACATTAAATTTGGTGCACTCCTTGTTTTACCAGCGTGCATGAATTTGAGAGTATTTTCTTCCTGCAACTTAAGCAATATGTCCCTTTGTAAGTTCATCCTGGAGCATAGTACTAGTGAATAATTACTCTCTGTTTAAGACTCCAGTTATAGGGAGGCGCTATGATGAGCTGCAAAGTTCTTCTGGACGAGATGGTAAACCCAGAGCAATGGCTGTCACCCGAAGCACTTCTTCAACCTCATCAGGATCTAACTCCAATGTCCTTGTTCCTGTGAGCTGGAAGAGACCCCAGTACTCTCAGGTAAACTCCTTTTAAGGGGCCCACTGTTCACGGGCAAGTTGCGCTCGGAGCAGCTGAATTCGACCACACTTAGGTTCTTAAATGCTTGTGCCCCTTGTGCCCTGTGCAGCGCTCTCGGATGGCTGGGGCAAGGTTGCGCTGTGTGTGCTGAATGTCTGTCTTGGACTCAGAAATGAACTGAGTTACGTCTGTCTTCCCTCATGCCAGTATTTTTCTTTGAACCAGCAGGAAACGCATCTCTTTAAGATCTCTAAGCCTAGGTCAGATTTAGCTAAGAATGACAGGGGAGTTGAGATATTAGCCACGAGAGCAGATAGACAGTATGTGCAACTTTCTAAGTGTTGTTTTCTTCGGAAATCAGGTAGAAAGAATTTCCTGGAACAATTTTCCTAAAAGTAATGCTTGATTACCTTCTTGATTTTGGTCGTCTGCCAGTTAAAATAAAATCATGCAGAATAAACGTATTTATTGCTTTTTATTTTAATATAGCAGTGACTCAGGCCCAATTCCAAAAAAAAAAATAATTATGCATGTGCTTAATTTTAAGCTTCTGAGTGGTCTTTTTGAAGTGATGCGCACAATCAAAAGTTTCCTTATTATGCTTAATGGAATTTATAGGCTAATTTAAAAATAATAAATGCCAAAGTCATTAAGAGCTATTTTTATGTTTCCTTTTATGCATAGTTGCACTGAAATCAGTCCTTTGAGCACTTAATTCTTTGGTTGGTTCTTCCCAATTAAAAATTGCTTATGTATGTTTCTAGCCACTAGGAGAATGCTCACTTGAGAAATGTCTTGTTTTCTAGAAAAGGACAAAGGAAAAGCTGGTGCATGTCCTCTCTCTCTGTGGCCAGGAAGTTGGGCTGAGTAAAAATCCTTCAGTAAGTAGCCTTGTATTGACCATTTCTTTGTTTCACTGGGTCCTGAACTTTAAAAGTGACGAACTTGATGTCCCAGAGTTGCTGACCTGATCTGCATGGTTTCATGTCACATTACGATCATCGTCATTTCTACTGTCCCAGGCTGCATTTCAAAGCATATAGACCAGTGAGTGAATGGCCACTCACTTAAAGACAAATGATTTACACAGCTACAGATGGTTTTGCTGAGAGAGATCTCTGATGCAGGGGGTTTCAATTATGCCATCTCAGTGGCTAGAGAGTAATGACCCCTGGTATTATCAGTCTAGAACCTTTATCAAGTAAAAAATGAAATTACAGAAATAAAACTGGGGGAGAGTGTGACTGATTTTCCATTACACAGTAGTTCTAATGTTACTCTTTAAAAATTAATGTTATCTGGTGCCAGGAAATGGGCAATAGATCATCCAGGGGAGGAAGCTCTTAAAATAGTCTTTTTATGTTTTCTACAGAGAAAGACAAATTTCTGAATGTTTCTGAGTATGTTGTATGTCACCTGTATAATGGTGAACAGGTCTTTCATTTCTGCAAGACAGGGACTGTTGCATTTTTTCAGCTCAATTGTAGATACAATTATTTTTAGTAGGAAAGGAAAAATTGCAGCTTGTTGTGATTTCTAGCCTTGTCTTATTTTTAAATATTATTTTAACTGGAGATTTTTTGATGAACTTATTTTTGTATAATTATTTTTAGTAGGAAAGCAAAAATTACAGCTTGTATTTTCTAATCTCGATTTAATTTTGAACACTATTTAAACTAGAGATTTTGTTTTTATAAACTTACTCTCTCATACCCTTGACAGTATTTTCTTTGCTGAGTTTCTCTGAAATTTGTTCCTGTAAATGTGTACAAACATCCAGGCAACATCAATCTGCAGCCATTAGGAGGTAGCTGTAATATTCTTGGACGTGTTCCTGCAGTATGAAGTTGTTTCTTTGTACAAGTTTAATCTGAAGGCACCTGTCCAACATAAATAATAAAGAGTGTTCTAAAAATACTCAGTGAAGGAATTAGGTGTGTACTGGAAATACAGTCTTCTGAATAACCAATTACAGCATTTAGGAAGAAACAACCAGAGGGAACAGTTTGTTACAAGAGAAATCCTTTGAATTGTAGGTGATTTTTTCTTCCTGTGGTGATTTGGATCTGATTGAGCACCAGACGAGCTTGGTGTCTTCAGAAGACGGAACAAGGGAGCAGGAGAACATGGATGATTCAAACAGTGAACAACAATTCAGAGTCTTTAGGGACTTTGATTTCCTAGATGTTGAGCTGGAAGATGGGGAGGTACAGTATATTTTCTCTGAAACAGCTTTTTATGTTAAAACAGTTTGATGTGCTTTCTACTAGACACTATGCTCTTCTTGTTCCGTAAAACTCTAACTGTATAACTATTAAGTTAGTTGTGAGTTCAGATTGTTTATATTGTTCGCTTAGTGTGTTTATTTCAGTAGTGTAACAGTACGAGGCTACCACACCCTTCCTTTCTGAAATCTGCTTTAGGAAACACTGCAAAACTGTTACTAGAAGATAAAGCCTCTGTTCTAGTACCGTTTCAGTGAATTTACTTTTCACTGAATTTGTTTTAAATACAATTTTAAAGGTCTACCTAGTTAACAAAAATTTATTTGCTGATTAAAAGCCATTAAGTGAAATTGTTTCAAATCTGGTCGTTCACGAGGAACCCTCCAAAACATGAATTCAGGCCTTCAGGCTGTTGTTACTCCTGCAACTGGTGATGAAATCACTAACGCTGAGAAAGAAGTACCTTCCACGCTGCGTAGGTATCCGTGATTTCATCATTTCATGCAGGAGCTAAACAGAACCCTGAGGGCCCAGATCAAGTCTTGACAGGTAAAGCCTGTCAGCTCACCTTGAGCTGAAACTGCTGAAGGGAAAAAGTTGAAGAACTGATGAATTTTGGGGAGCTATACCCTTTAACCTTGTTTATATCAAACTTGGAGTATTTCTTCCTATTTGAGTGGGATAGGCCAAAAATTAATATCCCTTGCCAAACAAGTGTAACAATTTTGTTTCTACTAAAAAGTTCAGAAATTGTTAGCTCTTTTGAAATACTTCACGTGCAGATGTTCCACAAACCTAACAGTTTAATAAATTGTCTTGTCATAATCTGAACTTGATTTTTAACATAAATTCTCTCAGGCATTGTTCTTAGCCCTGGGAAGAACATGTACACAAGAAGAAATAATGAGGTTTTAACCTAGTTGAATTACTGTAGTAAAATAATTTGAAGGTAAATAAACCCCTCAGGCGTGAACTCATGTACATCTGAATTTCCTTTTTTTTTCCAGTTAAGAGAAAGGAAGAAGAATTGGAAAGAGATGTAACAGAGTCCTTATTTTCCAAGTCAGCTCTATACCAAAATAGACTAATTTTGGCTCCCAGCTGCCCGTGACTTTGCTAAATAAATTAAAAAAAAAAACCAACAAAAAAAGCAGTTGGCATCAGTTGTTGAAAATACATTAGCCAAGTATAATGAAGGAGCTTTGATGTTCCAAAGAATGATAAAACAGCAACTCCAGGTTGTTTTTCAAAAAAATATACTGGCTGCAATGATTTCTGTGTCTTAATTGCTTTCAGGATATTACAAGGAGTAGGGACTGCAATTTTGGCTGAATAACAGATGACAGTTTTTTATTGAGTGAAATTCAGGAATTTCTTACTAATTACTAATCACACTATGTTCATCATGGGAGAGATACTAAGCATCTCTAGCTTTATATACAGTAAAATGAAAAAAAATTCATCTTTAACTTAATACAGTTTTTAAATTGCCATGGATCTGAGACCTTGCATTCCAAGGTTTAGTCCAAACTGACTTACTACTGTTTTAACTAGATACCTTAGCCAAATTCAAACGTGTTGTAAGTTAGAGGCTAATTCTCTAATGACTAAGTTGAAACTGTATCATTTACATCAGGTTTGAATTTGGTGTATTCATAGACATGAATAAAACAGTGTTAGAAAGCTCTAAGCTAGTAAGAGCACAGTCTTTCCAAAAAAATCTTATAATTTAAACGAGCCAGTGATGCTTGTACCCTCCCCAGAGCATAAGATGTACTTGTCTGAAATTTCATAAAAATATGAAAGCAAGTAATAATTATTTTCAAACTTAAAAGATAGGCTGAAGAGTTGAAGTTTCTGTGATACTGTTCATTACAATTGCAGGGAAATGTTTGTCTATTATGTTGGTCTTTAATGCAGTAATTTTACATAGATTCTTTCTATTTGTTTTTCTATCTGTTATATCTGCTACCCAGGAACTTCAGGTAAGAATGCTACTTGAACTCAGATGTGCCAGCATATGTTTTGCCTTCTTGCAAATTTGTATTATAGAATAACATCATAGTTTTGTTGTTGCCCTCCCCTTCTTCAGTGTGTGCATAGGTGGATGTGAGTGTGCTTGGACTTCTGACAGGTGCTTCATTTTTTGTCTGGTATTAGAAATAATTTTGAGGTCTTCTTTCAAAAATTCTGCTTCATTTTAGGTTTATTTTTGACATGTTCAACAGCCTTCACAAATTTTAAAATACCTTAATTCTAGTGTCGGCATTTTTCAGATTGAACCATTTCTCCTTGTAGTATCTTTGTGCATCAGTAATACATAGAAACAAAATAAGAATTCCATTAGTTATAGTATAGTAAAGTTTGAGACATTTGTTTCCAAATTATGCATATAATTTCCAGCTTTTCATCATGGTATATTGGTTACTGTTAGTATCTTGCTAAAGCTGATACCAGAAACTTCTACAGAAAGTTTTTATCGTTGCCTACCAGCCTGAATTTAATTGAATAAATTAATTCATACATCTTAATTTAATTCAGCTGTATATTCCTACCAACTTTGCTCGACCCTGTGAAGAAAACTGAAGAGACACATCAGCGCCAGTTTGAGACCTAAACTTGAAATTTATCAATATATAGAAAGAACTGAAATTACAAAGAATTGTAATGAGTTGTACAAAATTGGCAACAATAGTATTTTGCATATTTGTTTCTGATGGTTTGTACATATGTTGCTACAGAAACATAACCCCTAAAAACTCTTTGCCTCAGAATGTCTGTGCTTTAAAAGATACAGCCTTATGGAAAAAGTGCCTTACTGTGCAGTTCCACAATATTTTTGCCTCTACCTTACAATATTTGTGCAATTCCATTAACTTTGCAGACTTTGTGAATACAGTACAGATAAAAACTTGTGGAAGAAGTTTTGCATGATTCTTAGTGCCTCTATGGAGGAGCTCCACTGCTCTCCCCTACCCCCCACATAGGGTTACTTCCCTTTTTACGGCCCTTTCTGTGTCTCTCCTTTCCATCACATTGTCATAATGTTTAAAGTGGCTGCAAGGGCACATCTGCTCCTTTACCCAGAGGGTGATGTTTGTGGGAAGTTCTATGTGATACCAGCTCTCTGCTGGCCAGACACATTTATAATAAGTGACTGGTTTCTTTTGATCTTTAAAGTCCCTTCCAACTCAAACCATTGTATGATTCTATGAATTGATTGATCATTACTGGTGGCTTTTCAGATAAGAGAGAGCTGTAGAAAAAAAATGAACAGCCTCTCAAAAAATCATAGTTTCATCTGGAAAAGACCTTTAAGAGCATCAAGTCCAACTGTTAACCTAGCAATGCCAGGTCCACCACTAAACCACGTCCCTAAGCAGCACACCTGCATGCCTTTTAAATACCTCCAGGGCCAGTGACTTCCCTGGGCAATCTGTTCCAGTGCTTGACAACCCTTTTCATGAATAAATTTTTCCTAATATCCCATCTAAACCTTCCCTGGTGCAACTTGAGGCCATTTCTTCTTGTCCTATTGCTTGTTACTTAGGAGAAGAGACCAACGCCCACCTCGCTCCAACCTCCTTTCAGGTAGTTGTAGAGAGCGGTAAGGTCTCCCCTCGGCCTCCTTCTCTCCAGGCTAAATAGCCCCAGTTCCTTCAGCCCCTCTTCAAATACATCTTTCCTCTATCTTGTTAATGGTAAAAGAAAGGTTGCCTAGCAGACAATAAAAATAATGACTCCATCTTCGTAGACACATGTTGACCTCTTGTTTAACTTCAGTAGGATTCTGGGTGCCCCTGTAGCAAGCTTACTCTAGCCCACATACTATAGGTATTCCAGTTATACCATGTTTCATCTTTCTTACCTTTTTCCCTCACTTTTAATTCACTACTCCCTTCTAACTGCCTGTCCTGGAAGTGTTCCTTTTCATTTTTCTTCTTTTTGCTGGCACTCTTCTTTAAAACATTGCAGAACAGGACTGCAGCAAGAAATATTCCCATAGACATGTGCTGTGAAGTTTACTGATACCTGTATAGACGTCACGAGGATCAGAGTGTGATGATGGCCATCTTTGCTTGCTTGCTTATTTATGTCATTTTGTCATTTGTTAGTTCAGTAACCGGTGTGTTTGTGGAGGATGTCTCATTGCTGCATGTGTCCTCCAGCATTTGTAGGGGAGGATGGACAACCAAAGAATTTGTTAAAATAAATAGCTGGGAACTGAGCAGTCATTTTTATGATTTAAAGAGACCTCATTTCTCAATTCTTAGATGTGTTCTGTTCTCTTCCCACATAAAACTACCATGTGATCCTGGATGAAAACATGGGGTTCTTCCAATAATGTCTGAGGCTTCGTAATAATTTCATGTTCTTTTGCTCTTGAATATAGTGCATTCCTTAGTTCTAAATGTTCTTCTGAATTACAGTGCTTGCATTTCTGGATTGTCTTTTTCCTAAAAAATATTTTTTTCTTTTTTCCTCATATTTGTTCATTAACAGTGAGCTTAGTGTCATGAAACTGAACTTTCTTTCTAATCGTATTCTGCAGTCCATTGCGTTAAAGGGCAGTGATGGAAAATAAGATCTGCAAGTTTGTTGATTGTTAAGGAGGCAAGATTGCAATTGAATTAATTGTACTTTATGCAGTTTAGTCCCCATTCAGTAAATGTCTGAGTAGTCCTGAATGGGGATTACTCATGTGTTTAACATTACAAATCTACTTAAGGGATGTTACTGAACTGAGGTCTCTTTCTCTGTCATTGCACATAATATTAATCTGTATAAACCCACGAGATACTCATAATTGATGATTGATGTAATATTTAGGATTTTTTTTTTTAGGCAGAACTATATTTTTGTTAAATTTGTATTGAAAATGTCACTGTCAACTTGAATTTTAAGCAGTTCATTTGCTTGTTTGAGAGTGTTGCAACTTACAGAGTCTTATCTTAAACACCCAGCCCTGAACCTTAAAAAGAAACATTTTTCTCTATAAATTTCATTCCCGTGTTACCTAGATAGAATACCCAACACAGCAGCTGGGTAATTCTCGTTAGACCTTTCATGCTGTGCTGGGCCACTTTGGCCTCTGCGGGTCCATGACAGGAGCGGTTGTGGACATGCCAGAGGGGAACGTGGCTAGACTTGAAGAAGGGAGCAAGAGAATTAGTGCAATTAGGGAAAAGGGATACAGTCCACTGGAAGATACATAACGTAAACAAATGGAAAAGTGGTGGAAAACTAACTATAATTTGTTAACATGGAAGAAATCAAGTGATCTTTGTATCAGTTCACCAGCCTAATGAATAGTTATGCAATTTACTTAATGCACTTGGCTTTATGTAACTGCGTGTGGGATCAGATCTGAATGTCAATATAAAATGTTTGGTCCATTAGACTGTGTCCTTTTTAAAACTCGAAAACTCAGGCAATACTAATCAGGTTATTCTCAAAGTGTAGTTTCAAACAATTCAAATTCAAGTTACAAAAATAAGTACTTTGATCTAGAATAAAAGTTTAAAAAGGTGTGCTTCCTTAGCTATTACATTTTGTGTGTAAATGAAGAGTTCATTCAACTCTACTCATCATTATGGTCATGTATATCATGCAAAGAATCTAAAATCTTTAACATATATTTTGCAGTTGAACCATTGTTATGAACTGTGCCCCTAATGCTTTTAAACATCATGGAAAAATCCTTTAAAATTGCTTCCAAACTTTTCTTTTGCCTGTCATTGCTTTACTGGTATTGAGGTGTGTGGACTTACAAGAACAAACTCTTAAATCAGCAAATGCATGAAAAACATCTAATACTGAAAAGAATGAATCTTCCTTTAACTGTCATTTCCATGCTTCTGCTCTTATCTCCAGGTGAACAAACAAAATAATGCTTACGTCAAGTTTGTATTGTATTTTTACATAAAAACATTTCTTGAGCTAACTTTCACCTAATGGCAAGTGGCTTGTATAGGACGCGTTGCAAATCAAGGAAGCTCACCCTACGTGTGATTTCAGGGTGAGAGCATGGACAACTTCAACTGGGGAGTACGCAGGCGGTCCCTGGATAGCCTGGACAAGTGTGACATGCAGCTGCTGGAGGAGAGCCAGCTCTCCGGGAGCACACCCAGCCTGAACAAAATGAACCGTGAGGACTCCGATGAGTCATCTGAGGAGGAGGACCTGACCACCAGCCAAATCTTGGAGAACTCGGACCTTGTGAGTTGCAATTTAAGGAGATAGGATTGCGTTTTTAAGTGAACTGGGCTTTTAGTTTCCTCTTGCCCAGGTACAATCGTATCAACTGAAATTGGGGGGGTGGCACTCAGTGTGGGGTATTGTCGCTGGGTGATTTTTCCCCTATTTGCAAATGTGATGGGAATTTTAATGCAAAGTTCAAAACACAGGAAACATCAGATATGATTATTTGCTCTTTTTTGCACAAATTACTACATGACAATTTTTTCACAGTTGGCCAGTAGTAGATCTTTCTCATGTATCTAACACTTAAAGAGATAGGACAAACTCCCATTTGGTAAAACTGTCAGGTTTTCATTGTTCACCTCTGAGGTGTTTGTGTAGAATTTTTATGATCAAAACATTGAATGGGTTATAATATGTCTGCATGTACAAATGCCACTGTCACTGCCCTTTAAGACAGTGCCTGCGCTGCGTGTTCATAAAAACAGTGTGTGGTAGGGTGCCTGTATACTTACTCATCCTGTGCTTTTGTCAACTTTTAAATAGTTTTTTCTGAGGATACAAATCATATTGACTCTCTTTCTACATCGTGTGACACAACCTCAGCAGACCCTCATCAATTTAATATAGGAACGTCCAGCTTTGATGTGTCTTTGCCTGATATGAATAATCTCCAAGTGTCTGAAGAATCAAAGGTGAATGCATTTTTTACATTGTTTTCCAACTGGACTGTATTTTACACAACACTTTTATTTTCACTTATATTTTCATGAAGAGTTTGATCTGTACATTCTGGCTTCCTGTATATCATGGCATAGTACAATACATTCCTATGCTTCTGCACATTCCTACCCTTTCCATTCTACTTATACTTTCTTCATTAAAAGATTTCCCTTATTATTTCTTAAGTATGTTGTACTACCTATGCGCTAAAACACAAGCTCATTTGAAGACAAATTCATGAACTGGATACAAGTTACAACCCTAAGGGAATATTCTTTTGTTCTTCATGCTGATTTAGAAGAACGATATGCCAACTCATGTGGTGGGTGTAGGCGTGTATTCTCTGAGATTTTTGTGTTTGTGGGGATCTATTGTACAGCTGTGTGCACTGGATTCAGTTCTTGCCTTTTGGCAGACACTCAGAAATTTTAAATTCATGACCACAATATTAAGCCATCCTGGGGGGGTGGAGAGCCAGGATTTGCAAGGATACAGCAACCATGTTCAACATAATTTATTTCATACAGTTGTGTCAGAAGATGAACTTAGAGTAAGGTTGGTAAATTGTTATCAATGTGGGGGATGGTTTCTTTACTTTTCTATTTGATAATGCTTTTTGTGGGATATCAGGTGAGCCTACTCCAGGGATATAATCTGGGGTGGGGGGTGTGTGGGTTAGTGCCTTAATGACACTGTTGCTTTACCAGTAGATCTTTCTCTCTCATGTTTAAATTGGGTGACTTCTGCAGAAAGATCTGTGTAAGAGAATGGCACCAGGGAAGAATATGTCTTGTGTAATCATCAGTTTCCATTCCAGTTCTTGCCCGTGGTCCCTTCCAAATGCAGCCATGCAAAAAATTGATACTGGACTGCTAGCACTGCATATAACAAAAGTAATGGAAACTTCTAGGGAAGAGGTTGGAATTGTGCTGAATATTAAAACAAATTGTTTGTGTTAGAAATCTCCCCAGGGGAAGAAAGGACAGGAGGAGGGAAATGTGAGTAAGGATAGGAAAGGAGAGGAACCTCTCAAAATAATGATTGTGGCAAAGCTAAGCTCGTTATCATTTGTCAAAACAACTGCCAGTAGATGAGTTACTGCGTAACGACCGTAAGCAGCAGAAGTTGGCAGAATTTCAGTTCAGGAAGCTGGAACCAGAGAGATATGGTTGCAGGTGGTGACTGCAGCTAATCTCATGCATCCAGCTGCCCTAGTTATTGGTGTGTACATTAAGAATTGCAAATCACAGTTCATGAGTTTCATATATGCCTGGGGTTTTCGAACCTTTACTGAGAAAATTTCTTTAATGCCCAAATACCCACATGCCAGTGTTCATCAAAAAATGCAAAGCTTTGGAAAAAGTAAGGGAAGAATATAAACTCACAGCAGTTTCCTGTGAGATTGACAGGTAAATTCAGCTAATCTGGAGAAAGGTCTGATATTGGTGAAATTAATAACCAAGGTGACACAGATTTGCCAGTGTTACAAAGACGTTTGAATTGATAAGCTTTACACGGAATGCTGCCTTAGCATTTTTTGCCTCAAAGATATTTTCTTCGAGTATGGATATTTCTGTATTTTTACTCAAAACAAATTGGAGTCAGTATAAACAAAGTTAAAATGCATGTGTTTATATTGATTTGAAGGAAGAAATCCAATTTTTAGTCAGAAAACTTGAAACTTGCACCTAAATAATTGTTACCTACTTTGATAACACAAAGTCTGAGCTCTTTCATGTTTTTCTTTCCCTCCTGAGTTCTAATTTTCAGGGAGCTGATGGTATGTCAGCAATGCAGAGGAAAATTTTTGTTACTTCTTTAGTGCTATACAAAAATGCTTAGTTGTGGCATCATAAGCAAAAACCAAAAATATCACCTCGAATTTGAAACAGATGCAGTGAATGAGAGTAACTTACTGATTAAGTAGGCCTGTTCTCACATGTTTCAGTGCCAAAATCCATCTATTATTGTTAATAGCACAAAATCAGTTACACTAATTTTCTATTGAAGTTTGTGATCACAGATCAAGAGAGAATTTATAAGGGAGTAAAAGGCAGTGATGGATAATGCTTTGAGGGGTACAAAGGTTCAGATGATGCTGTTTAATACATTTTTCAAGTTATCTAAACTCATCGATTTCTGGAAGTGTACTCCAATCCTGCACAAATAGTTAGAGTCCACTTTTTTGTTTTGCTTTTTGGGCATTGTGTTGGACTCAGTAGGTGTGAGGTGTTTGCTTCCTCCTTCTTACTCCCTTATCCCATCCCATCCAAATGTGCCAGCTGCTCTGGTTCCTATTCTGGTAATTTAGCCATATAGCTTTCATTTCTCTTTTCAAGATCGTTTGTGCTCTGATTCATTTCATCTTCCTTGGACTCCAGAATTTTCCTATGCCTTTCACTTAGAAAACAAAACAAAAAACCTGACTCCTAGTTCATTTCTGAGCCTGTCCTTTCTGAGACAAGTCTTGTTTAATTTTTGGAAATACAAATCCACAGAGTTTATCTGTAGGATGCAAGCAGTGACCTGCAGAGGTACACTTTTCTTTTTTAGTTCCATTTGCCAAGGATTTCCCTCCCTACCAGCTCCCAGCACATAGATGGACATGCACATGTGCATAAGCACACACCCTATGAGATACCCCAAACAGAAAAGATCCAGAGTTTGAGCTACCCACTGCCGTCATCCCTACAGGAACTGCTTTGCAGGATGCTATGAAGGATGCAGACAGAAGCTGAAAGCTTAAAACTGAAACAAAATTTGTTCAGACCAGAAATGCAAGAGAAATTGGAAAGTTTAAAAAAGAAACCAAGAGCTAGGTGCTAATGGATGTAAAAGGAAGGAAATGATAGAAGCATAATCCTTTTAATCACCTGTAGAGTGCTTTAGATTCTTCCTGAATGGAAGTTATTATGTAAATGACATGCTAACAATTCTCAATTCTAAACATGTATGTAGTCTTCCAGACAGTGATTGTTTTCAGTATATGCTGAGAGGCTTTAATACACTCTTGGATGATAAGTGGCAAGGACAGCCTGACAGTAACAAGAACTCTATTATTTTTCCTGAAAAAAAATACCTACCTGCTATGTTGCCAAACACATGGAAATCTGAAAGTCCTTGCTCGAAAAATTAAGTTGAAGAAAAGTAGTATTGATCCAAGATAGTAAGTTGAGCAAATACAGGATTTTTTAAGTGTAACTTAATTCATGTCATTTATGATCTGTGTTTTTATACCTATGCAATTTAGCATGTTGTCAGGTGTTTTTTTTCATTCAATGCTGTCTATTTATTAATGGAATTAACTTACTAATTTGCTGTTTTCTAAGACATCATCATTCACTCCCCTAGGTTGAAGCTGTACGTGAAGAACAAGATACGGCAGGCCATGAGGATGACCTTTCGGGGTCTACAAATGAACTCCCTGGACAATTTGAATGCAGCGATAGCCTTAGTCTGGATATGACAGAGACTGAAGAGAAAGTTGACAGACTGGAACAGTTTGCTCTTGCTAGGTACTTGTATATGCTATTATTCATAAAAGTTCTTTTGCACTGTACAACAAAGTGGTAGCAAGGTGTTAGTTCATGGAATAACTGTTTTGGCCACTAGACTTTTAAAATACTCATGAATATAAAATACTCATGAATTTAGAGAAATGAGAAGACAATGCCCTAATTACCTATGTAATTATTACAAAACTCAAAAAAACTCCAAAATTTTCCTTCTAGAAAAAACAAAGTACAATTTTTACATGTATCTATGCAGTTAGACATTATATATATAAAATAAATCTTCTTCGATGTAACAAGTGATATGACAAAAGTAAATGGCCTCAAGTTGCACCAGGAAAGATTTAGATTGGATATTAGGAAAAAGTTGTCAAGCATTAGAACAGACTGACCAGGGAAGTGGTTGAGTCACCATCCCTGGATATATTTTAAAGAGATGTAGATCTGGTGCTTAGGGACATGGTTTAGTGGTGAACCTGGCATTGCTACATTAACAGTTGGACTTGATGATCTAAAAGGTCTTTTTGCAACCTAAGAATTCTATGATTCTAAAAGAAGGGCGAAAAAAAGGATTTTCGAAGATAGGCAGTAATGGAAATACTGCTTAGTTAGCTGTTCAACAGTTCAACCCTTATTCATCCTTCTGATTTCTTACGGGTCATAAGGAAGTCACAGTATTGTCAAAAATCCTATCTGCATACTCTTGAGGCTGCTGCTGAGCATGGCTGGACTCCAGTATATGTTGCAACAAGGCATCAAGATATTTCCATGCCTCTTTAAGATTTTGGATGCCAAATTAGACTGCAGTTAGCCTGTATTTATGGAAAGAACGAGGATATATAAAGCAGCTCACTCTCTGTGTGCCACATGCTTCAGAATCACAGGTCCTGTTCTGGGGAGCCATAGGAAGTATTTCTCCATCCCAAAGGATGATAGACAGGATCAAGCAGCTTAGTACCACTTAGAAATTATAGTCAGCCTGGTCGACTGATCATGGAGTGCCAAAATAATGCTGTGTCTTAAGAACAATGTGGAGAAGGGATGGATCGATCTTCTCCAATCCACTAAATTTGGGGGAAAACAAATAGGTCAATATATATAACATTTATACCCACTGATATACTTTACAGTAGTTCTGCTATGCATTATTAAAACCAAGTTTTCCCAGAAGAGGAATTTCTCTTCATGGGCTTTATCCTCCTGTGAAGTTTCATCCTTCTTCATCCAAACAATCTGAGTATTCTGGGGTGGTGGAAGATAGATGAGAATGGCCTGAGGATAGGAATTCTGATTTGGAGGTTTTTCTCATTGTGGCCAGGATCTTGCAAACCTTCAAAAGTAATTTGAGAGTTCATGGATATTTTTAGAAAGATGCTGGAATTGGTCCTGTGATTCTATCTCTCTGTATAGCGTATTTTGTCTGCCACATTCTTAGTATTCTCTTTTTATCACAGTTTATTTCTCTTTTCTCCTTCAGTTTTGGAGATGTTGATCGAAATGCCTCCCCTCCTCCATCACCATTTTTTTCTGCCATCCTTGCTGCATTTCAGCCAGCAGCATGTGATGATGCAGAGGAAGCCTGGCGTAGCCATATCAACCAGCTCATGTGCGACTCTGATGGTTCCTGTGCAGTTTATACATTTCATGTGTTCTCTTCCCTGTTTAAGGTGAGAAAATAAGTTTAAGATACAAACTCAAAATGTTTAGATTGTGTGTGGCCAGTAGGATGGTTCTTGATAGTAGTACCGACAATAAACTCGGTATATAACCATTGTAATTTTGCATGCTGCAGAATTGCCATACTAGGTTTTCCGGCAGAACTGTCTTCTAGGACAAGTTTTGTTGACAAAATAGTATGTATCTTATACTTGCAGGTTTGGAAATAATGTTATAAAATGTGGATCCACTTTAAAGAGTATTTTCTTTGCTACTTTACAAACAGCCTGAAACAATAACTACCAGAGACAGGAAATCTGTTCTTTCATCTCACGTTGTTGAAATCTAAATATTCTGCACCTAATCATCTGAATATAAAATATCCAGCTGCCATCATGTAACATAAACTCCAGGTTTGAATCTGAAGACTAGAAATATGCTTCTCCTTTCCGAAACTGTATGCATGCTAAAATGAGGAAAGAATATAGTCCGGTGTACATGCCATGAATGACTGTTTCTACCTTAATTCATTTTAAAGCCTTTATGAGTTGCTTCTCCTGCTTTATATGAGGCAGCTGCAGGATGTTTAGCATGATGCAGCACTGTACACAGCAGCCAGGTAACTTCAAGCAGAGTTCTAGTTTGTAATCTCAGAGTACACAATTTAGTATTAGCAATGGATACCCTGCTAATAAATACACAATCTCTTTCATACCGTTAGGAGTATCCTTATAATAAAGAAGCATCATACAATTAAGAATCTCTTGTCCGTCCTGTTTCCTCTGTACGTCACCAGAGTTAATCACATGTGTTCTCTAGCTGGACACCATATCCTCCTTTAAATATTACACCACTGAGCCTTATAGGCATTTTTAAAATGCTGATAAATAGCCTTTTGGAAGGAAAAAAACATTGCTGACTTGAGAGCATGACAGTTCAATTTTGAAAATTAGTGCTCTGTTTCTTCGTGATGTGTGTTTCAGCTTTTCTGCCATTATGCCAGTCCTAGAGGTTAATAGCCCTGTTCAAATGTTCTGAGAGTTATTTGTCCTTTTTGTTCTGTTGAAGAGGTGAAAAAGAACTGGTGTCACTTCTGAAAACTAAGTTGTAGTATTGTGTAATGCAAGACCCAAGCATTACTCGTAAAGTAGGTGTTTAACTCCAAATCCTGGCATGCACACACTGCATATGCTGTTGGTCTTACCCTGTATTCAGAAGATAGTCTACTCATTTTCTTCAGCTGATACTGGAGGAGACAGCTACAATACTGCTCTCAAAAAAAATTCAATGACAGCAAAATCTGAATAACAGAAATAAAAAAAAATAAATTAAAGGTATTAATATTATCAACAAACTAGAATTTAGCTGGAGTCACTGCCATATTTTTAGTTTATAAAAATAGCTTTGTTCTATTCCTCAGGCTTAAAATATAAGAGTGTTATTTTCCCAGATTATTTTCATAAAATCACAGTTTGTCTGGAACTGCACTCTCTTTGCAACATCAAACTTTGCTGCTCATCCTCTAATTTAAAAGACTTTTGACCCTCACCAGCAGGAAGTTTCAGAAACAAGCCCAGTGTGTGCTAAGCTTGCAATGCAAAGTACTGCCAAAATATTTAACTGTGAAACAAAATCCTTGTTTGGAGGAGCTTGTCAACTAAATACTTAGTGAATTGAAAGAGTTGCATTTTCCAGGGCACCTACATTTCAGTCTGCATCAAGTTAACGGTATCTTGGATGTTTGCCCACATGCTAAACTTGTTTAAAATTCCTGATATTATTGAAGTACTTTTCCTGTAAATGAGTCATAGCTCAGATATCTCTGGATTATCTTGATGGCTGCCTCTTCATATACCATCAAATCAAATGTCTTCCAGCAGACCAGTAGTTCTAAGACAAGTAGACTTGAGAGCTAGCAAGTAGGTTCCACAATCAGGCCCTTTTGTTATTGCAAAGTCCTCTTCCCAGAAGAGGAAACCTGAGGTTATGAAGAAAACTTTCAGAGAATATTTTGTTATTATTTACATTGACACAAAGCACAGCCGCTATATGCAGGCATATACGTATTCATAATGTGTTGGCAATTGGCATTGTCATTATTATTCACAGTAGTCCCATTTTACTGCGTTCAGACCTTGCTTAAAAGATTTCAGCCACTGTAATCTGCATCCAGAAGGACACAGCTGAGATTATAACTTATTATGGAACTGGTAGTCCATGTAATTGCAAAATAAATATATTTAGTGAAGTATTATACGTATATACCAAAGTACAGTCTCTCACTGTTTCACTTGTTAATACTTTAAAACACCATTCAAGACAGTTATCTTCTTAGCTGTAGATTGGTTGTTGCTTTTATGAATATCTGAGAAGGAAAGCAGTAAAGGAAGAATGTATTTTCTTGAATCTAAACAGTAGACTGCTCAACTTCTGATGAAGGATGACTGAAGTGCTTTGAGGAAGTTATTTTCATAAAATAAACTAGAACTGTTAAAATACATGAGTAGATGCGTGCTAGAAGGGACCTGAAGAGTTTATATTCCTTATCTTGCCCAGGACAGAATAAACTATAACTTTCACTCCTCATTCATTCAAGTGTGTTTTAACTTTTTTCTCTAGACTGCTGTTGAACTTTAGGCTGAGATGGAACTTCATAATGTTCCTAGGCAACGTAGTCCAATGCTTAACTCTCCTTATTGCTTGAAAAATTCTCTTCCTGTCTTTTATGCCCATGTCTTCTCGGTCTATACACAGTGGTACTTCTCTTCTTTGCAGTTGCTGCTTATATTTGAAGACTGTTACCATGACTTCACCTACCCTAAATTTCTCTTATTTAACCTCAGTTCTTTCAACCTTCCCCATAAGTCACATTTTCTAAACTTCTCACTGTTGCTATGGCCTCTCTTTAATTAGTCTGTGTATTACTTGAAAAGCAAGAGAAGGTTCTGTATTTCAGCCTAAGCTCTTACCAGCACTGGCTATGAGGACTAACAATTCTATAGAAGATATTCCTGTTTAAAAACTTCTCTCCATTATCTGCTGTATATTAGAATACAGTTTATTTTCCACTTGTAACCCAGTCTAGCATGCAGATCTTGTCCTACAAAATTTTGCCTTCCTGGTTATTCCTCATCCCGACTGCGTTCTGTGAATTGCTTTATGCTAGGGTACAACCTTGTCCTTCTTTTCCCTGCACTGCTTCTTTATCAAGATCAGCCTGAATTCTAATTCTGGCTTCCAAGGAGTTTGCAGCCCCTGCAGCTCAGTCATGCATGCATTTAATAATCATGTTGCATGTTCCATTATTCATTATTTTCATTAATGATTTGATTAGTGCCAGAGACAGTACCCAGTGGAATCCTACTCAATTTATTTTTCCAATTGGATGGTGAGCTGCTGATAATTAACTTCTGAATATGGTTTTGCACACCTAGTTACCTCTAGACTGGGCTTCTTTGTCTTACTTTTAAGAGAGTAAATGAATTAATATATAACATATCAATTGATTCTCCTCCCAATAGAAAAACTTAGCCTTTCATGAAAACTAAATAGCTTGGTGTGATTTGATCTAATTACATCTGTAATGCCTGTTATTAATCTCTTATATGTTCCCCAGTTTCCTCAACTTTATATTTAATTCTTTTGCTCTTGATTTTTTTTTTTAGATAAGCACTTTCCTCAAGTTTTTTAGAACACCATGTTTTCTGTGAGTTCTCAAAGATATTTGCTATGGCTCCTAGATCTCTTTAGCCAGTATTTTAACTGTCATTGCATGAATTTCCCTAATCTTCCAAGATGTAAAAATAACCAAGCCCTTGCTAGCAAGTTCTATTCTCACTTGAGATTTCACAGATATCTCACTGTTGCCTGCACACAAATGCCCTTTCTGGGAGCAATAAGGCAAAAAAAGACATTAAACAGTCTTTCCAGTAGCATCTGTTAATAGCTATGTATCTCCATTGTGATTCCTTGGCCTTCCTCTTAATTATTTTTAGTTTACTAAAACTCTTCTGCCTTTCTCTTACTAGTTTATTTAACATCTCCCTCTCTGATTATTGTGCCTAAATTGTCATGCTGGTTTTGGTACCTAAGTTAGTAAATTAACACAGTTTCAATTTCTTTTTTTTTTTTTTTGCATATTTGCCTGAGTGAAATATTTGTCATACAGCCAGATGTATGCTTTAATATTTTTTCTATCTTTCAGTGATATAGAATGTGCTTCTGCCCTCTTTCTTTTCCTAAAGAAATGACTACTTCTCATTATCTCCTTTCCCTGTGAAGTTATTTCTAATGGGCTTCTTTCTGCAAATTCTGAATGCATTGAATTCAGTTGTATTACTTCTGTAATCTGTCTCCTTTGCTCCCTCAGATTCATAAACTCAGTTCTCAGTTCTTCTTCTCCCGGAGGGCTTGCGGCACCTGAACAGGTTACCCAGAGAGCCTGAGGAAGCTCTGACCTTGGAGCTTTCAAGACTCATCTGGACAAAACCATGACTGACCTGATCTAGTGTTGGCAATAGTCCCACTTTGAGTTGAAGGTTGGATGAGATGTTCTCCAGAGGTCCTTTTCAACCAACATCTCTTGGGTTCTGTTCCATAACTTATCTTTATAAATTTCCTTCCACTTTTATGTTCTTAGCTGGCTCTTCTCTCTTACTTAGGATCAGATCTAGTTCTCTTTCCTTGGCCAGAAGAGTTTTCGGGAACAGTTCCACTAAGGCTTGGACTGAATCTTTCTTTTTCAGAAGAAATCATAGTAGTACGTCTCCAACTGTCAATCTCCAATCGCCAAGTCCTATGATTCAGATGATTCTGCTAATTGCTTGTAAAAATAATCATTTACCTGGTTTGGTGATAATCAGTAAAAGTCCCTTGCCTCTGCTACAGACTCACTGTGGCAAAGAATCTGAACCATGGGCTGAGGGACATATTTTGTGCTTTGTTTCTGTGTTGAAGTAAGATGGTAGAAGCATAGTAGAACAACTTTCAGTTTTTCCAATCCTGTGTTCAGATGGCCAGTTCAGATCCTTTAGAGAGAGATTCACAAATAAGCAATTATGGAATTGGTCTGTAGAGGAAGTTTTTCTCTAACCATTTTATGAATTATTGATAGTGTATAACATGCCAACAATGTGAGGGCTTACGTAGCTCTTTTAAAAAAAAAAACAAACACATTCAATCCAACAGTTTCCATTATCAACAAGGTCTGAATTCTGCTCGCCTGATTTTAGGTTCAATATTCCAGTGTAGCAGCAGTAACAGGCTGTTTATATGTCTGTCATCCAGACTGGTATTTGGGAAGCACTTCTCTACAGTGAGAGATGCTTACAGTAATGCAGGTCTAAAGCTACGTTCCTCAGAGCAATGTAATGTGGTAATGTGGCATGAATCATATAAAAATGTTGCATACTTCTACTTTTTAAATTATTTTCATGTTACTCTCATTCTGCTGAACAGTTGGGCTTAGTGAGATACATGTTAACAGTGAAACCTGCTGTGTGTTTATCAATATCGTTATTTTGGTTCCCATAAGACTAATGTATTATTTCTATTTGTTATTGACTTTTTGTATCAGTCACTGAAAAGCAAGTATCAGCACTAGAATGTTTCTGGAAAACTAGACTGGATTAGGACTCAAAACACACAAAAAATATTCTGAGAAGAATAATTCCCGGATGCAGCGCAGTATTTCTGGAGTTCTCCCAAGCAGCAGAAAAGTTTTAGTAAGAAGGTTTTTCCCACAGGGGAGAACAAAAGCTGCTGTTTGGCATTAGGATGTCCATTATATTATCTGATTAGCCACTTGACATGGAATACTAACAAAACAATGCCCGGAATGGGAAGAAAAAGTAATATGCTGATCAACTTTGTTAACTCTGTACAGCCAAGAAAAAAATTAGCTACCTGTGGGTAAAAGGCTTTAGAAAGATTGAGTCATTTTTACAAGAAAGAATGTATTTCAGTAGTGGATTATTATGAATTCTGTAATTAGTTTCACGGCTGCCCAGCTGCACACTGTCTGCAGCATAACTCTTTTTTCAATATCCTTGAGCAGATGTTCAGTTCTCCGCAGGGAGCATGCCATTTGTTTATGACGGAAAGAAGCTTGTACTTGAATAAAGAATGTTATAAACTGTATTTTGTTTTCCAGAATATTCAGAAAAGATTCTGCTTCCTAACCTGCGATGCAGCTAGTTATCTGGGAGACAACCTGCGAGGAATAGGCTCCAAGTTTGTGAGGTCTTCTCAGATGTTAACAACATGTTCAGAATGTCCCACCCTTTTTGTAGATGCAGAAACAGTGAGTATATTCCTTTCAAAGGGCATGTACTGCATTGTAGTGTCTTATTCTACTGGTTGTTTCGCTTTTGAGTAACTCTTGAACACCTAGATCAAAAAAGGTACTCACATTTCTAATTTTTATCTCATGTTCTTAACCATATTTATACTAATTTTCCGTATTATTTTAGGTAAATACTGGCAGACAGGCAATATTGAATCATAGAAGCATAGAATAGTTGTGATGTGTTGGGCCTGTGTGCCAAAAAACATAAATAAAACAGGTGCCTACCTGACACAGTTGGCTCCACAAATGGAAAAGGAGGAGCAATTTTTTACCTAGTTCAGCATGGAATATGGTAATCACAGAATCACAGAATGACAGAATGACA
>NW_009715687.1:20504-22002 GCF_000703405.1 Apaloderma vittatum | reverse complement strand
GGCGTGCGCCGAGGGATTTGTCCGGGGGCGAAAGGGCAGGACGCGAAGCTTCCCCCCGCTCCGGGGAAGCGCTGCCCAGGCGGGCTCCGCCGAGACAAGCGGGTTTCAGTTCTAGCGCCAAAACTGCGCTTGGAAAACAAAAATAAATTGAATAAATCCTTGATTTTAATCTGCCAAGGAGCAAAACCAGCTCCTTAAAAAAAAATAATAAGAAGAAATAGGCTTTTCCCCCCCTGGAGCCAGCAGTGGTGCAATTGCTTCCAAGAGCTGGATCCCCAAAAAGCAGAAAAAAGGTGCAAAAACACCCAAGGAGAAGCCCCCAAAGAAAGGACAGACACACGGTTCGTTTCCACTACTGTCTCAGTGTACTTTATTCTCCTGCTGCCTACAGCTCAACAGCCACACAGGACAGAAACAGGTAGCACTGAGGAATGATCAGATTTCTTCCCTCCACGCCCCCTCCCCAACTTCAGGAATGGCTTTTTTCTTTTTTTTATCGCGTTTTTTTTTTTTAGGAAATCCCACCCCCCAACCTCGAGAAAACCAAAAAAAAAAGAGAAAAAAAAAAAAAGGCATTAACTAGAAACGCAAAACCCAGGCTTTCTCCCCTAAAAACCCCGCGGCTCCGGTTCCCAGAGCTCCTTCTCTCTCTCTCTCTCTCTCCTCCACCTGGGGTTTAGGTTAGTTTATTTTTATTATTTTTTTTTTCTATATTTTTATTTTGTACACTGGTTCAAAGTCGGCACTTCGACTGCGATCTGAACCCAGCACTGAAAGGCACATATCTGATACCCTGTACAAGAGCTAGTGTGGATGCTGCAGTGCAGATGGGCAACGGAAGCGGATCCCGTTCGGCGCGGATCCGAGGATCGGGAAACCGGGGAAGAAAGCAGGGCTTTTGCCTGCTTTTAGGAAAAAAAAAAACCAACCAAAAAACCACCAACCGACCAAAACAAAACCGGAAAAAAAAGAGAAAAATACTGAGTTTTTTTCTACTCTCCCCTCCCACGAGCAGCGTTTAAAAAATGCCCACGATCAACTGCAGGTTTGAGCGCTGGTAGGTAGCAACAGCTGCGTGAATTAAAGTGGGGAAAAAAATATAAAAAAATGGGGATAAATAAAAAAATAAGAAAAAAAAAAAAGAGTCTCACAACCCCGCACCTCGTCCGGTTTTTCTCGGCTTATTGCGAGGGGCCGTGTCCTCGACAGCAAAAAGTCCGAGCGGAACCCGGAGGTTCTGATCCTTCACGTGAAAAGGAGACGTCGCGTCACCGGGGAAGCAGCAAAAGAGCCGATTCGGTTCCGAGTTGCCCATCAGACTGTTACTACTCTAGCGGGAAAAAAAAAAATTATAATAATAATTAAAAAAAAAAATAAAAATCAATCAGTTAATGGGTTCCCCTTTGACTGGAAAGACCAAGAATACAAAAAGGAAGTATTGGGGAATGTTTGACACCATTTTATTAATCTTCAACTGCAGTGGAAAAATATAACCTTT
>NW_009715687.1:10457-20478 GCF_000703405.1 Apaloderma vittatum | reverse complement strand
CAAGTCAGTATATATATATTTTATATAAATTTCTTTTTTCCTTTTTTTTTTTCTGGTTTTTTTTTTTTTTTTTGGAAGTGCAGCAAGAGACCAATAACCACATTAAATCTGATCAAATAAAGAGCACAAAAAGGCCAAGCAGTTTCCAAATGGCATTTTATCAGATTGTTGTTCGAACATTGAATTTATCCTCATTTTTGCAATCCAAAATGGTACCTGAAGTTTTGTTTTTCAACTCTTTGGCACAATTTTTGTGGGTGTTCGGGCTGCTACAGTACAAGTCAGGAGAGATCTTTCCCTTTGCGTTCTCCCGGCCAATTCGGAGCACTTTAACGTTTCTATTTTCTTTTTTTTGTTGCTTTTTTTTTTTTCCTTTAAGCCTGAAATCATGTTTGACAATTTATTTCTATTCCCTCTAACGCAAGAGTTTTGTATTTTTGTGTTTCCCCCATTTCTACATTCACAGTTGAACAATATTAAGGAAGGAAAGGCGCTTCGATGAAACGAGATCATGAAAAGCGTCACTCGATGGGAGCTCTGAACATTCGTCAGTGTTTCCCTAAAATAAAAAGCCCTAAAGAGCGACTTTCCTTTTTTTTTCTCTTTTTTCTTTTTTTTTTTCTTTTTTTTCACCTTTTTCTTTTTTCCCCTCTTTTTTTTTTAAATTTTTTTTTTTATTTTTACATCTCTTAGGCTGCATCAGTAGACTGAACTTCGGTTAGTTTATGAAATGCAACAGCTAACCTTTATTTTTTATTTTTTTTTTCCTCTTTGCTTCGCTTTTTGTTTCGGTTCGGGAAAAGATAAACTGCAATGACTTGAAGTTGAGAATGTGGATACCGCCTCATTCACACACACTCACTCCTAAGACTGAAAATCCTTCACCTCGCTCCCTTCCATCCGCGCTGGAGCTCCAGCTCTCCCTCCTCGGCAGAGCCCAACCCCGGGTCCTGCTCCTCCAAACCTCCAAATCGACCCTTTTTCCCCCTCCTTCCGCGACGGAGAAGCCAGTCCTGGTCCGTCGGGAGGAGCCTCGCTCATTCCTCACACAGGAAAAAAAACAACAAATCGGTCGTTTCCCTCGTTTTCCCCAAACACAGGTTTGGGTTATTTTTTTTTCTAACCAAGTCGCTCGGCTCGCTCGCGGCGCTGCGGCGGGATTTTCAATGTGGTGTGGTTGGTTCAAGCCTCACTCACTCATCCTCTCATTCCCAAACATTCAGCATCCGCGCACACTCCTCACTTCCAGGTTGGTTGTTTTGTTTTGTTTTTTGTTTTTTTTCAAAAGATTGGAGATTTCCAGTGGGGTTTTTCTTGTTATTTTCCTCAGGTGTCATCCCAACGGTAGCAGATCTGCAAGCAGAAAGGGCCCCGTCAAAAAATGATAATAATAATAATAATAAAAAAAACCAACGGCATGAAACCTCCACGTTTGGGTGGATCAAATTAAGCTGGAAAAGTTGAGCAGAAGGACCTGGGTGTGTTATTTGATGAGTCGGTGGCGTGTTCCTACAGCCCAAAAAGCCAACAGTGTCCCAGGCTGCACCAAAAGGAGTGTGAGCACCTGGAGTGCTGCTGCCCATGGGACGAGAAGGACGTGGATCTGCTGGAGCAGGTCCAGAGGAGGCCACGAAGATGATCGTGAGGGCTGGAGAACCTCTGCTCTGGGGGAGCTGGGGTTATCAGCTTGGAAAAGAAAAGGCTCCAGGGTGACCTAATAGAGCCCTTCCAATATATGGAAAGGGCTACAGGAAAGCTGGAGAAGGGTCTGTAGTGAAAGGACAAGGCACAACGGCCTGAAACTGCAAGAGGGGAGATTTAGCTGAGGTATCAGGGAGGAATTGTCCCCCACAAGAGTGGTGAAGCACTGGCACAGGTTGCCCAAAGAGGTTGTAGATGCCCCACCCCTGTTCAAGGCCAGGTTGGATGGAGCTTGGAGCAACCTGGTCTAGTAGGAGAGAGGGGGGTTGGAAGGAGATGATCTTCAAGGTGCCTTCCAACCTTAAACATTTTAGGATTCTACGACTCAAAGAGAAATGACGGGGATGGTAAGGAACTGCTCGGGGCGAGGTGACAAAGCTGTAGCTTCTTGTCTCCTTGTAACGGGCGCTTCAAGTCAGGAGTCGAGCTCAAAGCAGAAGGGAGCCCTAAGGACCATCAAGTCCAACTCCTCCTCCTCGCAGCGCTGCCCCAAACTGCTCAGTCCCACTCAGAGCTCCCCCCCAAGCCCAGTAAAAACCAGCAGATCCCCAGGCTGCTCCGTTTGCGTTCCTTCCGACACACAAGACTGGAGATGGGGCTGGTTTACAGAAACATACAATGAGAAACAACCTCTCTTTCAGCCAATTTTGCGATTACCCGACGGGTGTGATCCCTTACCAAGCTTGATTCTTCAGTTTCCTCAGTTCTTTAGTCGCCCAGGTAGCGAGGGTTTTTGTTTTGTTCGTCTTGGATCTCCTTCCTTCAGTGAGCAGTTCATGTATCATGGGTCTAGCTTCTACTAATTTCAGTACATCTTTCCCAAAAGCTGTACACAAATCCCTAGAGAGGAAAGAGAGGTTTTAAGGCCGAGCGCCGCAGATGTGCCAGCACCGCTCCGGTCAGCTCTTGCTAGCACCAAGGAATCTGACTCATGGCTCAAATCCTTTTTAAAACATTCCCTAATTTCAGCAGGTGAGCCGAAGAGTTCTCTAAAATTGCGGCTGACCAGAGACAATCTCCTGTCCCAGGACTCATCTCCTCCATGTTCCCCTCAACGCAGCGGCAAAGGTGAACACGCCTCAACCCGAGCTCCTCCGTACGCAGGGAACCGAGGTCAGGGCCCAGCCCATCCTCAGAACATCCGAGATCAGGAATTTCTGTAACATGCGTCCAGCTTTCACCTCCACCCACCAGTTTTCACCCTGTCAGTTAACGGAGCTCACCTGCACAACCGTTTCACACGTTGGGTTAAACCTCCAGCACTAGACTGTAAAACCCCAGAGCTGACGTTAAATACTTCCGACAGCCCTAAAAACGCAGCTTCAGACGTTAAAGGCCGGTGCAGGGGGATTTCTATCTGCCTGGTGAGCGCTCTCGGCAGCTGAAATCGGAAGGACGTGCTTACCCGATCAGTCCAGTAGCACATGCCACGACTCCATCGGTGTGATCCTCATCTCCAGCAATGTGGTCAATGTAAGACAGAATGAATTCTACTCTGGGCTGCACCAGCATCACATCCGCTGAAAGAAAACAGCTTTGTTACGGTGAGGGGAAACACGGCTCACGTTTAACAGCCTGCCCTTTAAAAGGGATTCCAGGAGAGCCCCGACCAGGCAGCATCTGGCTGCAGAAGGGCTCTCTGAGAGAGGGAGGGGGGAAAACTGGAGAGGAATCACAGTGAAGGGCTCTACACCCACTCCCTGCTCAGGGCAGCAGAGCATTCGCTCCCCCACGGGAGGGAATGAGGGAGGACATGCCCATGGATGTGACAACAATCAATGGGACAGCTCGTCCACGCAGAGCTCTTCCCACCTGCCTCTGTCATCTGAGGCACCAAAGCCCCCCAGTGGGACCGAGTACTCACGATGAACGTTTTCTTGGTCTCCCTTCAATCCTTGAATGATGCCAGTGTAAGCTTCCAGGCAGCCCTCCCTCAGCTCGTTCAGGTAATCCACCATGTCGTAGTCAGACTGGAAAGGGAACGAGGAAACACACTTGAGCAACGTCCCCACGGAGGCAGACACAGCCCTTACTCCATTTCTAATTTCAGCGCAGGAAGTGGAGCGTGCACCGGCGTTACCTTATCAACCTGTGCTTGGGACGCCTGCTGGAGGGTGTTCAGCACGACGTCGAGGTACTTCTTAAACTCTCCTCCGATGGCCAGGGCGATGTCGCCGAACACGGAGAGAATCTGAGGCTTCACAGACCTATGAACGTTCTCGTTCTGGAAGAGATTTGGGCACCGTTGCAGTCGGTCGCGCGGCTTTGCGAGCGGGGAGGAGCTAATAAGTCCAGCCATCTACTGGAAATGCAAATGCTCACCCCCAATCAATTTGGATCCCGTTCAAATAGGAAGCAAGATAAGTTGTCAAACACGAGATCCTCAGAGCATGCCTAACACTTCTGCTTCTCCCACCTCCCACTTTCTCCTCGGCGTGCAAGCCAACTGTTACTAACTGGCTAATGAGAAGGTAAACACTCACCCCCAAGTTCTCCAGGAGCAGCTGCATAACCTCGTCACAAAAAGGCAAGATGTTGGATTGCAGGGCTCGGCACAAGTCACCAACCAGGCCCACTGCAGACAGACAAACCTGCAAATAGAACAGCGAGTGAGACACCCACCCGCTGAGTCAGGCTTCCCCGCTCGAGCCCTACAGCTTCAGCTCATTCAACACTGAGCAGTGGTGAGACTGCAGAGAGAACACTCTACAATGACCCCAGGCAGCAGCTAACGACTCCCTGCTTCATTAACCATTTATGTCACAAAGCTGCAAAGAGCTGAGCTTGCTCCATGCAGGGGGAGGGCAAGAGCTCCAGGTGCCAACGAAGCGACAGGTCCTTGGTCTGAGTCCCGTGACTTGACCTTCTACTGGAAAAGCCCAGCCAGGAGCAACCTCCTTCCTCATCAAGGCCAACTAACACTCAGCCACTGTGAAAACACAGGTGAGAACTCATCAAAGGCATCTGCAGGACGAAAGGGGAGAGAGCCTAAACGTGTGCACGCAGCCAGTGATCACAGAGGAGTCTGCGGGGCTCCGCTTTTGGCTTCACCATGAGCGGCTGTGCCCATGATTGGACTCATTTAGACTCATTGGTTGTGGTTAATGATTGGACTCGATGATCTTAAAGGTGTTTTCCAATCTGGTTCTGGATCGCAGAGGGGCACACCGGCTGGGCTCAGCAGCTGGGAGCAGGTGAGAATTTAGAGAGCGCGAACACGTGGTTGCCCGGTTTGACCTCTACCTGGTACTCGGCGTAGTTCTTCAGTCCAATGCCCAGGAACGGTTTGAAGGCATCCATGTACTTGAGAAACTCTCCGCCTAAGACTGTGCACAGAAAACATTCGAGTTAGAAAAAATAAAAATAAAAATCACAACCTATGAGATGTTGCTGGAGTTCAACAAAACAGAAACCAACCCCTACATCAGAGCCCAAACCAGTTCTCCACCAGACGTAAGAACTGAGCATCATGTGTCCATCTGGAGTGGTTGGGCACGTATTGCTACCAGAAACGGGTCCCGTCACCCAGGCAGACTGGCCACGACGACAGCCTCAGGAATCAAAAGGGGAGACTCAACCGAACCTCTCTACAAACTCCCCGAGGCGCCGTTTCCAAACCACACGTGGCTTTTGTTAGAGATCAGGCAGGAGCGGCAGGAAAAGGGGTCACACAAAGGTTTTCAACACCTGAACTTCCACACCCATCTGAGAGCAACGTGTGTTCCTAGAGCTCACCATAACATCACAGCCACCACCTTCCAAACCCAGCCACGATCCTCAAAACGCCCGGGACACCACAACCCGAATTTTATTTTACTGCACCCACTCTGGCACTGATCTTGGCCACCGCGATTTCGTTGAAACAGAACAACAACCGTAAACCCACCATTGGCAAAACCCCACGGAACCACCACAGCAGCTCAGGCAAGTTCAAACCACCAGGGGAACCCCAAATCCCTCCTGCAGCACCACGGAGACACCAGGTCCCTGACGTGCTGGGCTCTGTACAAAGCAGCACTAGAGTTTGGGCTTTGGGGTTTATTTTTCTGGCAGAATTTGCATTTTTTATCAGAAAACAAACCATTCGTTCACAAAAGGGTCTCGTGTAACCAGTTGGTCTCAACTTTGCAGAGACATGGTCAAAATCGTCTCTCAGGAAAACCCAGGAAGAACTAATAATGTTGTTTTTTGGGTTTTTTTTGTCATATAGTCCAAAAGAGAAGGAAGCAAACCCACTGTGTGCCAGCCCTGCCTCCCCGGTGAGCACAACCCCTCGTGAGCGATCCTGACCTTCCACCAGGGTGCTGACCGCCATCAGGGCGTCCTCCTGCACACCCCCCGAGCCCGCCGTGCTCTGGAACATTCTCAGCAGAGATGCCATCACCACGTCCGAGATCTGCAAAGCATCCTGGTGCTGCACCTTCCGGAGGACGTTCTGGGTGGGGAAAAAACCCACAAAAAACCACAGTTGCTTCCACCTGCGCGAGGCTGGGTCACACCTTTCCGCCCCTCCCCCCAGTTCCCGCCGCTCGTGACCGCGTGGGGGCTGATGCTGAGGAGCGAGCTGCCGTGGGAACCGCCGGCGCTGCAGAAATGTGCTTCATCAGCGCGAGCGCAAAGTCCCATTCATTTTAGCTGCATTCAATTTTCCAGCTACGGGGCGAGCTGAATTTACCTTTCCTGCTGCATAGGCTGTTCTCCAGGCTTTCCATTTGTAAGCTGGCATTAAATGTGACCAGACCAAAGGAAAAAAATAACAAAAAACAACAAAACCAAAAGCCCTTTTCCATCCCAGCAGTGTGACTGCAATTGCTGGGTGCCAAGTGCGTCGCTCCTAAACCACTGAATTAAAACTTCACAACCTTTGGTTGTTCAACAACTCGCTGCCAACCGGAGTTAAACCTCTCCCAGCCAGGAGGAAGGGAGAATAAACTCTCGTACAACCGGCACCAAGCAGGTTTACGGGAAGGTGCGGAGCACTGTGGTGTTTGGAAAGCAAAAGGGATTTCTGGTGAGCCCACCCTGCTCCGTGTTAGCCAGCAAAGAGCACAAGAGCCTCAACAAAATACCACGCTCTGCTCCCTTCTGACCATCGCTTTCAGCACGTGAACTACAAAAAACACAGCTTTGACATATCCTTATTTAAAATAAATTTTAAAAAAAAAGAGAAAGACCGATTCCTTAACCTGCAGAGGAACATAATTAGGTTGAGTCTGATTCTTCAACCCGAGTCACTCCAAAGGGAGATCGACTTTGACGGTTTAAATAATTGGTCTTGATTTTCTCGCTGCTTTTCAATATTAGCAAATGTTTTTCCTCCACTGGATGTTCACAATTGCATTTCCAGCAGAAGAGAACAAGCACGTTACAAAATAAGTCTATTTGAGTATCCAACACTGAATAAAAAAATACATCTCTGCTGACTTTTCCTTAGTGGCGCTGAAGTGACTACCGTCAATACTTCAGGCTCAGATTTTGCCACAATCGAGAAACACGTGCTCACAAATTAAACCCGGCAGTTTAATCGCATCTGGGCCACACTTCTCACAAGCAAACCGAGCTGTCCTGCGAGAGACGAGCGACCACACCGCGCCAGAAGGAGATTCTGGATACCCAAGTCTTCCCGGTAAAATCCACTCAAAGGGCAGATTATTCCCATCTACCCGTTATTTGAAAAATTACCCCCCAGAACTTGAAAGTAACAGCTGATGCACGGACTTCAGAAGGGTCTGACGAACCTCCTGAGCAGCTGCACTTTTTCTGGGGGGGAAAAAAGGCCGTTTTCAGCAGACTTTGTAGGAGTAAGTAAGGAGCTAGTACTCCAAGTCACGTGGGCTGTTCATTACCAGATGTTTAATTTCCAAGGACACTCAGTGCATTTTAATTAGTGCCATTTTAAATAAGAACGCCAACCACAAGAGGCAGATGAACAAAGTGAAGCCGTTACGGAGCTTTTTTTTTTTTCTTCCCCTTTTTTTTTTTTGTCTTTGCCACCCAAAGCGATTGTTCAGCCCGTAGCCAGCATGAAAGCCAATCTGAAGGCGCACGTGATGCTCAGCGTGCCGTACGCAGCGTTCTTTATTCACATCGCCCTGAATTTGCTCAAGCTGTCCTCTGCTGAAGCCTTCTGAACCTTCTATCACCTCCCACACGGCAGCTGGGACACAGGAACCAGCTTCCTCATTCAAGACTTGTTGTCAGGACCGAGTCTGCATCCTCGGGGGCCCAGAAACGTCTCTAAAACCTCCCCTTTGCCCGTAACCGCAAAGGCAGGAGACGGGATCTTACCTGCAGGGTAGCACAAAGCAGAGATTGGAGATCGTTGAACTGGATTCTGTCGGAAGTGCTCTGGATATGAGACTGAAAAAGAACAAACCCCCCCGGCGTGAGAAGCCTGCGCGGCAGCCCGCGCCCCTTCCGACAGCGAGATTCCATTTTAAATATTTGTTTATTCCAATTTCAGAGAAGATACCGTTCAGAAGCTGAGCATATCTAGGTATCTATACAAAAAAACGCCACATTATACCACAACCAGCAAGAAAACTCATTTTTCTAGCCCAGCTGAAGCCGCAGCACAGAAGCCCCTGACCGTCACGGGGGTTTAAAAACTTGGCTTCACTCACCTCCATCTGCAGCACTTGCTGAAGCCGTTCCATGATGACCAGCGTTGTCTTTTGGACAGCAGGGTAACAGTCCTTGGCACTGTTTTTCACTATTTCCATCAGAGACTCGTAGGCAGAACTCCTCAAGTTATTCTGGTGTCCATCAGGCCTGTAACAGAAGGGATGGATTTGCAGCTCCCAGAGCTCCGGCTCGCTTAGGAACAGACTTTTTTTTTTTTTTTTTAGTAAATCAGCAACACCTAAATCTCAGCGTTGTGACAAGCAGAAGCACTCACATTCCTGCATTCCGCAACTTGAAATTTGTGAAGTCGCTTTTGGAACTTATTTTTTCCCCCTCAATCGCTATTAACCAACGATTTCTAATATCTTCAGTCGCCGGCAGCAAGCACAGGAGCAGAAAAAAGCTTCAAACCCCTCATCTCCCAGCGTGCTGTCCCCCTGCCCGCGAGGAGATGCTCTCCAGGTGAGCAGCATACATTACTGCCTCCCCGACATCCCTCCGAGGCATCGGTGAGGGTGTTAAATTTGAGCTCCAGACAGCCGAGATCTCTGCTAAGACGACTGATGGGCTTCAGAGCCTGGAGCCAGACGCTTCGCTTCTGGTCGGATGTAAATTAAGACAGGGAGGGTTTAGAATCTGAACTGTTCGGACAGGGACGGCGCTTAAGCCGCAGCGAAAAGTTTCGATTGAATTGATCCAAGGATTGAACTCGGAGCTGTCAAGATTTATGCGACCCTCAAGGCAGAACGCGGCTTCGGCGTTACCTTTCTTTTTCGCGTCTGCAGAACCCAGAGAAATGTTTTGCCTCGTCTATTTATATAATTTGACTTGGGAAAAGGACAACACGGAGCCGAACTAGGTCCTCGGCTCTCCTGGGAGCACCTGGCGCTAACGAAAATGGGTGCAAGGCTCCAGCAAGTCACAGGAACGAACCGTACGATACCCCCGGATCCATAATTATGTTTTGCTGCCATCCTAATTGTTCGGGGGCCTTGCAGCCGACTTTGAAGAGTGTTAAGGCCACTGCACCAAGACCTGCACAGCCTTAGCTGTGCTCAGAGGCTTCAAAGCGAAACATGGAAGAGGCGCTCTGGGAGGAAACCTCAGTCTGACTAAACGCAGGCACTAAATACCGAGCAGTTATTCCGTGTGAACGGCTTTCTTCCTGGGGATTAGCGTTCTGTACTCCAGGGGATAGCACAAAAGCCCAGCTCTGAAACCCACCATTCAGATCGAAGCTGCAAGACGACCGACAGCCTCGAGGAACAGAAAACATGAAAAGCATCTTTGTAGAAAAGCTTAAGCCAGCCGGTTTAGTGTTACCTGTCTGCGGTTTCCAGAAGTTTCTGAACTATGAGCTCAAACGAAGAGGATAAGCAGTAGGTTGCTGGTTCTTCCTGATCATCAGCTACATCTGCAGCTTCATAGGCAGCTTCAGCAAGACTAGAGAAGGCCTGAAACACAGAACAACCGCTGCCATTACTCACACGGAGCTGAACCTCACAGAGCCCGGAAAAAACACATCCCAGCAGTTCTCATTCCAACAAAAAGAAACGCAAACCCCCCAAACGTGCAGGATTTAGGGGCTCCCCTCACGACCAGCTCACAGTGGTGAAAACGTCGAAGGTTTAAAACGTTAACGTGGACAGATTCTACTCATCGTCCCCGTCACAAGTTACAAGCCTGGTTTAAATGA